>NC_061846.1:1679173-1686673 GCF_019202785.1 Penaeus chinensis
TCTCCCTCCCTCTCACTCTCTGTCTCTCTTTCTCTCTCTCTCCCTCCCTCTCTCTCTTTCTCTTCTTTCTCTCTCTCTCTCTGTCTCATTCTCTTTTTTCCCTTCCCCTTCCCCCTATTTCATCACCTTTCCTTATATCTTCCACTTCATCATCTTTTTTCTCACTTATCTCATTTTCCCTTTCACTTCCTCCTTCGATCATTATCATTCTCCATTTCTTCTCAACTGTCTCCTAATTCCTCTCATTCGCACCCATGATTATCGGTCTGTTCTCTTCACCTCATTTATTCGTTCTTTCGTTTGCGTCTCTTGAGTGAAGGGGAAGGAAAGGAGATACTGGAATGAAAGGGATAGGGGAGAAAAGGGAAAAGAAGGGGAGAGAAGGGGAGAAAAGGGGAGAGAAGGCGAGAAAAGGGGAGAGAAGGGGAGAGAAGGGGAAACAAGGGAAAAGAAGGGTAGAGAAGGGGAGAGAAGGGGAAAGAAGGGAAAAGAAGGGGAGAGAAGGGAGAGAAGGGGAGAGAAGGGGATAGGGGAGAGAGGGGGAAAGAAAGGAAAAGAAGGGGAGAGAAGGGGAAAAAAGGGGAGAGACGGGGAAAGAAGGGAAAAGAAGGGGAGAAAAGGGGAGAGAAGATACTGGAAAGAAAGGGGATAGGGGAGAGAAGGGGAGAAAAGGGGAGAGAAGGGGAGAGAAGGGGAGAAAAGGGGAGAGAAGGGGAGATGAGAGGAAAAAGGGGTGGGGGTGGGAGAAAAGGGTGAGGGAAAAAGAGAGAAGAAAAGAAGAAGAAGAGAAGGGGGGAAAGGATGAGGAAAGGAAGGAGAGAGTGGAATAAGGGGAAGGAATGAGGGAAGGGAGGAATGGGGAAGGAAGGTGATAGAGAATGGGAAAGAGAGAGGGGAGCGAAAGAGAGAGAAAAGAAATAGAAAGCGAGAGAGAGAGAGAGACAAAGAGAGAGAGAGAGATAGATAGATAGATAGATAAATAGATAGAGAGAGAGAGAGAGAGAGAGAGAGAGAGAGAGAGAGAAAGAGAGAGAGAGAGAGATAGAGTTAGATAGAAAGATAGATAGATAGATAAATAGATAGAAAGAGAGAGAGAGAGAGAGAGAGAGAGAGAGAGAGAGAGAGAGAGAGAGAGAGAGAGAGAGAGAGAGAGAGAGAGAGAGAGAGAGAGAGAGAAAATGGAGGGAGATATGAGGGGGGTCAGGGGGAAAGAGCGAAGAGGGGGGGGGAGGTATAAAAAGAAAATGTTTTTAATTCTTTCAAGTCACGTTTTACCGTAAATTTCTTTTCTTTCCTTTTTTTTCAATTCTATCTTTTTATTTATCTTCCCATCAACTTTTATTTTTACTTTTTTTTTTTTTAAATGTCCTTTTTTTTTTTTTTTTTTTTTACACTTTCTCCTTATACTAGTCGATAAATATCCCAATCTCCTATTTTTTTTCTTCTTCTCCTTCTAATATCATAATTATCTTTTATCAATTCTCTCTGTTTCAACCCCCCCCCCCCACCAAAAAAACAAGAAAAAGTGATTTATCTCAATGTGAAGGAATTTCGGACGAAAAACTGCATCTTTTAAATTAATTTGCATTTTCTTATCACGATCACTTCGGATTATTAACGTTGTTGTTGTTATAGATAATGTTATTGTTATTGCTGATATGATCACTGTTATTTTGATATTTTTATGGTTGTTATCATTATGAGTCGCATCATATTTCTTCTCATTATCATCATTATCATCATGATTATTATCTTCATTATTCATTATTATCATCTTCATTATTCATTATCGTCTATATCACTATCCTCAATTTCACCACAAGAATAACACGAAGACAAACCAACAAACAAAACGAACTCAAAATAAACACCAATAAATCAAAAACCAAAAAAACCCAAAAAAAACAAAAAACTAAAGCCAGCCAGCCTTTGCTTGTTTGTAAATTGACCTAATTAGCGAGCTTAATCACCCATGCTAATTCAGGCCTAAAATAGTCGTTAATGACTGTCGTGACTGAACTGGTCGTGGAGGTCGTTCCTCTGGACAAATATCTATAACAATTGAGGGTGTTATTGATGTTATTAGTGTTATTGAAGCTTACTGGTGTTTATTTGTACAAAACAGATCGCCGTTAGTTGAATAACTGTCTGTGGGATTGGCCACGTTGTTTTGTTGTTGTTGTTGTTGTTTTTGTTGTTGTTGGTGGTGTTTTTGTTGTTGTTGTTGTTGTTGTTTTTGTTGTTGCTGTTTTTGTTGTTGTTGTTGTTTTTGTTGTTGTTGTTGTCCTTTTTGTTGTTGCTGTTTTTGTTGTTGTTGTTGTTGTTTTTGTTGTTGTTGTTTGTTGTTGTTGTTGTTGGTGGTGGTGGCACTTCTGCTGTTGGAGTTCTGTTGTTGTTCCTGTTGATATTACTTTTGTTGTTGTTTGTACTTCTGTTGTTGTTGTTGTTACTGCCGTGGTTGTTGCTAATTGTTGTAGGTAATTTTTCCTGTGGTTTTCCTGTATTGTTGTTGTTATTATTATTATTATTGTGTTTTTTATCAATATCATTAGTATTAGTATTATTATTATTATTATTATTATTATTATTATTATTATTATTATTATTATTATTATTATCATTATTACTATTATCATTATTGTTATTATTATTAAATATTTTTGCTTTTTTTTTTGCTTTTTGTTTTGTCGTTATTCTATCTTCCTTTTTTTCTGTTCGTGTTTTTTTTTTCCATTTTTTACCTATATAGTTTTACCTCCTATTTCCTCGCATTTCTATTTCTATCTTTAATATGTTTTAGTTCTCTTATTCTACTTAAATTTTAATTAGAAATTTGAATAGATTTTGAATTCAAATTTTGTTTTCAGTATGCTATTTTCTTCGGTTTTTTTTTCTATATTTCCAAACTTTGCTTTTTTATTATATTTTATATTCCGATAATGTATATTTTTAAATTACCTATTTACTCATTTACTTCTGATATATTTTCCTTTTTCATTTTATTTTGTTTTTCTTTCAATTTTATTCTACTATTGTCATTTTTAAATTTTTTTTTGTCATTTTCAAATTTCTTCTATTTTAGTAAATATTCTTACAAATATTTATTTTTATTATCTTTTTTTTTCAATTCTTCCTATTTATCAAAATCGAAGTATATTATTTTTTAAAAATGTTTTTCATGTAAGTTTTTTTTTTCTCAGCTTCTTATAATTATTGTTATTATCATTATCGTTAACATCATCATGATTATAGTTATAGCGACAATAATAGATAATAATGATAGGAAATATTATGATAATGATAATGATAATAATACTAATAACAATACTAATAACAATAACAATAATAATAATTGTAATAATAATAACAATAACAACAACAAAACAACAGCAATAATAATGATAATAGTAATTATAATAACAACAATAATAATAATAATAATAATTACAATAATAATAATGATAACAACAATGATAATAATAATAATAATAATGATAATAATAATTATTATAATTATTATTATAGTAATAATGGCTTTAATTTGTTTATCTCTATTTTAGAAAGGGGAGAAGAAGGAGAAGAAAAAGAAGAAGAGGAAGGAGACAAAGGAGAGGAAGAAGGAGAAGACGAACAAGAGGAGCAAGAAGGAGGAGGAAATAGGAGGAAGAGAAAGAACATAAAGCATAAGAAATAAAATGAATAAATAAAGGAGATATGAGAGAGAAAGAAGAAGAAAAGGGAGAGAAGAAGATAAATCTCTCGTCTTCCCTTTATTCTTCCCTCTATACATAAAGTATATGAAATAAAATGAATAAATAAAGAAATATGAGAGAGAAAGAAGAAGAAAAGGAAAATAAGAAAATAAATCTCTCTTCCCTTTCTTCTCCATTCCTTCTTCCCCCCTCCCCCCTCCCCATGCCTACACACCTACGTACCCTTTAATTTTCCCCATTCCCCATCTCCCTTCCCCACCTCCCTTACCCACCTCCCTTCCCCACCTCCCTTCCCCACTTCTCTTACCCACCTCCTTTTTCCACCTTCCTTCCCCACCTCCCTTAGCCATCTCCCTTCCCCATCTCCCTTCCCCACCTCCCTTACCCATCTCCCTTTCCCACCTCCCTTACCCACCTCCCTTACCCATCTCCCTTCCCCATCTCCTTTCCCACTTCCCTTCCCCATCTCCTTTCCCACTTCCCTTCCCCACCTCCCCATCTTCCTCTGTTCCCTCTCCAACCCCCAACAAGTTTCCCCTTTCTAACTTCCCCTGACTCTCCCTTCTTCTTCCCCTTACTCATTCCCCTCCCTCTATCTCTCCCATTCCTCTCCCCTCTTTCTATCTCCTCCTTCCTTTTCCTTTCCTTCTATCTCTCCCTTACCTCTCCCCTCTTTCTATCTCTCCCTTACCTCTCCCCTCCTTCTACCCCCCCCCCTTCCTTCTCCTTTCCTCTATCTCCCCCTTTCTTCTCCACTTCCCTACCACCTAAAATTTCACCTTGCCGCCTAGAACCCACCATCAACCACTTTTCCTTGCCACCTACCACCTACTTGAACCGCCTATCGCTAACCACCTATTCTTACCACCTGTCCTTAGCACCTGCCACCTATCCCTGCCACCTACCACCCACCATCTGCCCCTTACCACCTTCCCCTTATCTCTCCCCACCCCCTATGTATATATTTGTATATTATATAGTGTGTGTGTACAACTATACATCTATATATGTCTATCTATCTAATATATCTATATGTCTACCACCTCCCCCTTAACTTTCCCCCACTGCTACCCTTATAGATTTATATCTATCTATCTATCTACCTCACCTATCTATCTATCTACCACCTCTCCACTCTAAACCTCTCCCCACCACCCCAACCCTGCCCCTCCCCCCTCCCAATACCCCCAACCTTCCCCACCACCCCAACCCCTTATCCCCCATCCAATACCCCCACTCCCCTTCCCAACAACCCTACCAACACCACCACCCTTGCCCTTCCCCACCACCCCAACCACCCCCACCACCCTAACCACCCCCCTCTCCCTCTCCATACCCCTCCCCCCCACCATACCCCACCGCCCCTCATACCCCACCGCCCTCCATACCCCACCGCCCTCCATACCCTCCTCCTCACGTCCACTCTCTTTGAATTATGCAAATCGCCTGCTATTTATACGGGCCGCGCGACCAGTGGGTCCTGGCTCCTCGCGAGAGATTCTGCGCTCGCTGTTTAAGAAGCATTTAGCGTCGTAACTCATGTTTATGGGGTGTTATTAGGTCGTCGGTTTGAGAGAAAACGAAGAAAGGAGGGAATGGGAGGGGAAGGAGGGAGGGAGGGAGGAGGGGGAGAGGGGAGGAGGGGGAGGGGGGGAAGAGGGGAAGAGTGGGGGAGGATAATGGGGAAGGGGAGGAGGGGAGGGATGGGGGGATAGGGATAGAGTAGGGGGGAGGAGAGGGGAGGGATGGGGATAGGGATAGGGAAGGGTGAAGAGGTGAGGGGAAGAGGGGAGGGTGGGGGATAATGGGGAAGGGGGGAGGGGAGGGATGGGGATAGGGATAGGGAAGGGGGAGGAGTGGGGGTTGGAAGTGTGGAAAGGGGGAAAAAAGAGGAAAGTGGGGGGGGGGGGGCAGGAAGATGAAATAGGGGAAAAAGAAGATAAAATGGGGATGGAACAGAATGGGGAGGGGGGGGGGGGAGGAAGATGGAATAGGGGGAAAGAAAGAGGATGGAAAAGGAAGAGAAAGAGCAAAGGATGATAAATAGGGAGTGAAGAAAGGATGAATTGGAAGAGAAAAGGAATGATGGAACGGAGGGGGGAATAAGGATAGAATAAAAGAAGGAGGAAGAAAAGGGAGGAAGAAGAAAGATGGAATAGGGGAAACATGAAGTGGGAATAGGGGAACGAAAAGAGAAGAAGAAAGACAAAGAAATAGAAAGGGGAATAAGAAAAAAAGGGAGAAAATAGGAAAATAGATGGTTGAGAAGAGGAGGTAATGGGGAAATAGGAGAAAGAAGGAAGGAAGGAAGGAAGGAAGGAGAGGAGGAAGGAAGGAAGATTGAGAAGAGGAGGAATGAGAAACTGGATAGGGAGAAGGAAGGAAGGAAGGAAGGAAGATAATAGGGAAGAAAGGAAGGAAGGAAGGAAGGAAGATAATAGGGAAGAAAGGAAGGAAGGAAGGAAGAAAATAGGGAAGGAAGGGAGGAAAGAAGAAAGGAGAATAGAGAAAGAAGAAGGAAATATAAGGGGTATCTTAAACAAGATAAGGAAGATTAGGTCAGTCTAGTCTTGGGTAAGTAAGGTAAGAGTACGTAAGGTAAAATCAAGGTAGGTAGGAGGGCACTTTGGGGTAAAGACAGAAGGGCGTTTTATGGGCATTTAATGTAGGGGGGGGGGGAGCAGGTTCTTTTAGGAGCGCGGTTTTATTTTTAAGTATTTTTAAGTATTTTGGGGATATTATTGGGGTATTTTAGGGGTATTTTAGGATAGGGTAATTGAGACCGACAGAGAAAAAGAGAGAGAGAGAGAGAGAGAGAGAGAGAGAGAGAGAGAGAGAGAGAGAGAGAGAGAGAGAGAGAGAGAGAGAGAGAGAGAGAGAGAGAGAGAGAGAGAGAGATAAAGGATAAACAAAAAGAATAAAAAGGAGAGAGAAAAAAACAGGACATGAAACATAAACTATGCACTTCAAATCCACACACAAAAAAGAAGAAAAAAAAAAAAAATATAGAAAAGAGAATAAAAATTAATATAAAAAATAGAACACAATTCGTCCCAAGTACTCAAACAAATCACCACTCTCGGAGAAAGAAAAAAAAAACCCTCTCTCATCACCCTCACCATCATCACCATCATCATCATCATCATCATCACCATCAGACTCAACGACCCATGAATGACGGACACCACTTTTTTTTTTTAAAGATTTTTTTTTTTTTTTTTTTGTAAGGAACACTTTTTTTTTTTTTTTTTGGTTGGGGGGGGAGGGGGTGTATAAGGAGCAGTTGTCAAAGAGGCATATTTAGCCGACGGGGAACATGATCTTTGGCTGGGCCCGACATGGAAATAAGAACGGTTGGCGTGGCTGTAAATGATTCAGGGAGCGGGGATGGGGGAGATGAGGTGTTGAGAGGTGGGGGGTAGGGAGGGGGGAGGTGGGGGGTAGGGGGGGAGAGGGAGGGAAGAGGGAGGGAGGAGGGAGGGAGGGAGGGGTGGGGTGGGAGAGGAAGGTGAGAGAGGAGGGAGGGAGGGAGGGAGGTGGGAGGAGGAGGAGGTGGGGGAGGGAGGAGGGAGGAGGAGGCAGAGAGGAGGAGAGGAGGTGGGGGAGGGAGGAGGGAGGAGGAGGAGGAAGAGAGGAGGTGGGGGAGGGAGGAGGGAGAGGAGTGGGGAGAAGAGGCAGGGAATTATAGGGGTGAGGAGAGGGGAAGAAGCAGCGATGGGGAGAGAGGAGGGAAATGGGGAGTTGAGAGATGGAGGAAGAAGGAGGGAAGAGGGGGGAGAAAAAGTAA
>NC_061846.1:1698250-1700750 GCF_019202785.1 Penaeus chinensis
TTCCTTCATGATATTATAAAAAAAAAAAAACGTTATGTTTATGATGATATAATATATAAGTTACATCGGAAAAAAAATGAAATGTCATTACAGAAAATTATATATGTGTACATAATTGTCACTGTAGATATTTCTGTGTCTGTATGTTTATATAACTTCGTGTCTGCTTGCATTTTAGTTTGTCTGTCTATCTGTCTGTCTGTCTTCATGTCTTTCTACATAGTTATCGACAAAACTTTATCTAAGTTGAACTAGATATGTAAGTGAGTGTGCATGTTATATGTATCCAACATTTGTTTACATATAGTGAGTGTTCGTGTAAGTGTGTAAGTAAATACTTACACACCTTAATTAACTTGTAAATGATAGGAGAGAACTTTTGATCGCTACTGTATATTCACGGTGCATCGCTGCATGTGTTATGTCATCTGTCTTATCTGTGTGTGTGTGTGTGTGTGTGTGTGTGTGTGTCAATCTATAATTTTACTCACACTAGATTCAAAATTCCTGGTATATATCACGACTTGAGAAATTTACGATAAATTGATCAAATAAGAATTAAAACGCTTTCATCCATTCAAGATTTATTCAAATGACAACGATAACTTTTGTCGAAATTTCATGCACATACGAAGAAAAAAAGGATTTATAAATACTTTGATTTACCTTTTTATTATTATTATTATTTTTATTATTATTATTATTATTATTATTATTATTATTACTATTATTATTATTATCATTACTATTATTATTATTATTATCATTATTATTATTATTATTCCTAAAGGGGGGGGATTATAATTTAATATGAGGTGATATTTTTGTTTTTCCCCTTTTTTTTTTTTTTTTTCTTTATCGACGTTTTCCTTTCACTTTTAAGGAGACTTTACTTTCTCTTCCGTAAATGTGGTCACGTTTTCGAACAATGTTGGAAATCAGTTCCATCTCCTTTCTCTTCTTCCTGATTATTTTTACAAAAAAAAATTGTAGTGTTTGTATCCGTTTATGGGTGTTTATATATGTGTGTGTGTATACGTGTATGTGGTGTATGTGTGTATGCGTATGTGTGTATGCGTGTGTGTGTGTGTGTGTGCGTGTGTGTGTGTGTGTGTGTGTGTGTGTGTGTGTGTGTGCGTATGTGTGTGTGTGTGTGTGTGTGTGTGTGTTTGTGTGTGTGTGTGTGTGTGTGTGTGTGCGTATGTGTGTGTGTGTGTGTGTGTGTGTGTGTGTGTGTGTGTGTGTTGTTGTTGTTTATATGTGTGTGTGTGTGTGTGTGTGTGTGTGTGTGTGTCAGTATGCGTGTGTGCGCCGATGAAAACATAACTAAACCTTAAAACAGACACACGCAAGAATTTTTAAAAGTCGCAAAAAATAAATATACAACAAAACAACAACACAAAATAAAGAAAAGGAAATAAAAAAAATCATAATAAACAACAACAACAACAAAAATAATTATTTGATAACCAAAATAACGAATCACAAGCACCGCTTCTCTCCTGACCTCTGACCTCTGACCTCAAGACTGCCGATTTCTGCAACATCACAGACCAGCGTATGCCAGGTGTTGCAAAGTGCATTGTGTGCAGAGGGGGTGGTGGGGGGGGGGGAGAGGTAGAGGTGGAAGAGGGTGAGGGGGAATAGAAAGAGGAGGAGGAGGGAAAGAGGAGGAGGAGGGAAAGAGTAAGAGGAGGGAAAGAGCATGAGGAGGGAAAGAGGGGGAGGAGGGAAAGAGGAGGAGGAGGGAAAGAGAAGGAGGAGGAAAAGAGGAGGAGAAGGGAAAGAGGATGAGGAGGGAAGGAGGAGGAGGAGGGAAAGAGGAGGAGGAGGGAAAGAGGAGGAGGAGGGAAAGAGTAGGAGGAGGAGGAAGGAAAGAGGAGGAGGAGGGAAAGAGGAGGAGGCGGAGGGAAAGAGGAGAAGGAGGGAAAGAGGAGGAGGAGGGAAAGAGGAGGAGGAGGAGGGAAAGAGGAGAAGGAGGGAAAGAGGAGGAGGAGGGAAAGAGGAGGAGGAGGAGGGAAAGAGGAGAAGGGAAAGAGGAGGAGGAGGGAAAGAGGAGGAGGAGGAGGGAAAGAGGAGAAGGAGGGAAAGAGGAGGAGGAGGGAAAGAGGAGGAGAAGGGAAGGGAAAGAGTAGGGAAAGGGGGGATAGAAAGAATAGGAGGAAGGAAAGAGTTTGAAAAGAGTTGGAAGAGGGAAGGGAAAGAGGAGAAGGGGGGAGAGAAAGAGGAGGGAGATGGGGAGAAGAGGGTAAGAGGAGGAAGAGGGGAAGGGAAAGGAAAAGAGTAGGAGGAGGAGAGAGAATTCAAAGAAGGAAAAGAAGAAAGGGAAAAAAGGACATAGGGAGAAGGAGAGAGAAGAAGAAGGAGAGAAGGGAAGAGAAGAAGAGTGCACATAGGAGAAAGAGCGGGGAAAAGAAAGAGAGAAAAAGGGAAGAAAGGGAAGGAGAAAAGGGGCAGGGGGAGGGGTGTGTAGGGAAGCAGAGGAGGAGAAAAAAGGGGG
>NC_061846.1:1715750-1725750 GCF_019202785.1 Penaeus chinensis
TATATATGTGTGTGTGTGTGTGTGTGTAAGTGTGTATGTGTGTGTGTGTGTGTGTGCATGCATGTATTCCAAGGTAATAACCAAGAAATACGTATAAATATTGAGGAAAGTTGAGAGCAAGGGCGGGGGATGGCGAGAGGGGGGGAGGGGGAGGGGGCAGGGAAGGCGGAGGAAGGGAAGAGAGATATTGGGGTGGATTGGTGGGTGAAGGGGGTGGGGAGGGGAGGGGAGGGGAGGGGAGGGGAAGGGGTTGAGGTGGGGGTAATAGCGGGTGGAGGGGGGGAGAGGGTAGGGGGTTGAAAAGGGCAGACGTGAGGTCAGGAGGGGGCTTTCCTTCTCTCCCCCCCCCACTCCCTTCCATCACCTCCTTCCCTTTATATCCCCCTACCCTTTACGAATATTCTATTAACCCAAACATTTTTCATTCTCTCTCTCTCTCTCTCTCTCTCTCTCTCTCTCTCTCTCTCTCTCTCTCTCTCTCTCTCTCTCTCTCTCTCTCTCTCTCTCTCTTTATGTATATATATATATATATATATATATATATATATATATATATATATATATATGCATATAAATGTATGTGTATATATGTGTGTGTGTGTGTGTATATATATATTTATATATGTATATGTGTGTGTGTGTGTGTGCATATGTATGTGCATGTGTATGTGTGTATGTGTATGTGCATGTGTATGTGTGTATGTGTATGTGCATGTGCATGTGTGTATGTGTATGTGTATGTGTATGTGTATGAGTATGTGTGTATGTGTATGTGCATGTGTATGTTCATGTGTATATGTGTATGTGTATGTGTATGAGTATGTGTGTATGTGTATGTGTATGGACATGTGTATATGTGTATGTGTATATGTGTATGTGTATGTGTATGAGTATGTGTGTATGTGCATGTGCATGTGCGTGTGTATGTTGCAAAGGAATATCCTTGAGAAATTTCGATCCGGTCGAGATGCAAGTCACTTAAAGGTTTCCCCTTCGCCGTATATATTTTTTTTTCCTTTTTTTTTTTTTTTTTTACAGTATAGTTCAAAAGTCAAAATTACAAGCAGGTTCTTAGAGAATTCAAAACAGTGACTTTCCAGTAAGAAAATTTGAAATGTTTCTTGTCGATGTTATATATATATATATATTTTTTTTTAGAAGGAGGATTTGAAATGTTATTTTCACTGTTGTCTTTGTTTCTTTTATTTTTGTTAATGAGATTGTTGTTATTATTATAATCATCATTGCTTTTATTTATTAATATTATCTTAGTTATCATAACGGTTATCTTGAGAAGAATAATGCAACATAAAGTGCAATAATAACTATGATGACACTGTAAGGTGATGTTAACAGTTAGATTGCTAACATTAACAAAGATTATAATAATGGAGATAGCAATGATAATGGCAGTTGGGAAGATGATGATGATGATGATTATCATCATCATCATCATCATCATTATCCTCATTATCATCAGTATCGTTACCATTATAATTAATATTATTACTTCTATCATTATTGGTATTATTAGTAATATTATTATTGCTATTATTGTTATTGGTATTATTATTATTATTATTATCATTATGACTGTTGTTATTATTGTTATTGTTATCATTATTATCATTGTCATTATCGTCATTTGCAATAGTAGTAGTATAATGAATTATTACAATTATCAAGGAAATCTGTCACTGCAAATGAGCAGTCACGTAGACAAATAGAGAAAGATAGAGAGCAACAGAGAAACAAACAAACAGACTGACAGAAAGGAACAAACAGAGAGAGAGAGAGAGAGAGAGATACGAGAGAGAGAGAGAGAGAGAGAGAGAGAGAGAGAGAGAGAAACAAATAAACTGACAGAAAAGAACCAATAAGGAAAGAGAGAGAGAGAGAGAGAGAGAGAGAGAGAGCGAGAGAAAGAGAGAGAGAGAGAGAGAGAGAGAGAGAGAGAGAGAGAGAGAGAGAGAGAGAGAGAGAGAGAGAGAGAGAGAAAGAGAGAGCAACAAACTGACAGAAAGGAACAAAAAGAGAGAGATAAAAAAAAAAAAAAAAAATTAGCCGGACCGAAATTGCAATATTCCATTATCAATCTTGCATTACTCAAAAGCCTTCGAGGTCCTTTGTGTTCCTTGTGTCTTAGACGAAGGAGGAGTAGGAAGTGGAGGAGAAGGAGGGGGGGGGGGGAGAAGGAGGGGGGGAGAAGAAAAATAAGGAGGAGAAGGAGGAGATGAAGGAGGAAGAGGAGGAGAAGAGGTGGGGAACAGGTGGGGAACAAGAGGAGGAGGAGGAGGAGGAGGTGGAGGAGGAGGAGGAGGAGGAGGAGGAGGAGGAGGAGGAGGAGGAGGAGGAGGAGGAGGAGGAGGAGGAAAGAGGAGGCGGAGGAAGAGGAGAAGAAGAAGAAGAAGGAAGAGGAAGAGAAGGAGGAGAAGGAGGGGGATGAGGAGGAGTAACTGGAGGAAGAGGAAGAAGAAGAAAAATAAAAGATAAAGAAGCAAAAGAAGGTGAAGAAGAAGGGAGAGGAGGAAAAGAGGAAAGAGGAGGAGGAGGAGTAGGAGGAGGAGAAGGAGGATGAGGAGGAGGAGGAGGAGGAGGAGGATGGGGGCGGAGAAAGAGGAGAAAGAGGACAACGAGGAAAAGAAGAAGAGGAAAGAGGAGAAGAAGAAGGAGGAAGAGGAGGAGGAGGACCAGGACAGGGAAGAGAAGAAGGAGGAAGAAGAGGAGAAGGAGGAGGAGGAGAAATTCCCACTGAGAATCCTTTGAAAACATGACTGGGCACGGGGTGGTGTTGAGGCGAATGTTGTTGTTCTTGTTTTTATTGTTGTTGTTGATGATGACGGCGTAGTTGTTGTTGGAAAGGGTGGGGGTAGGGGGTATGGGGTAGGGGGGGGGGTGGGAGGGGAGAGAGGAAAGGGAGAAGGTCACATATTGACAGATAAACAGGTAAAAAAAAATGTAAATATAGCATGAGGGGGAGATTGACAGGCGAACAAAAAGACAGACAGACCGAGAGGAGAGACAGAGACAGAGACATATCAGACAGACATACAGACAGACAGACAGACAGACAGATGCAGACAGATAGACAAATAGACAAACAGGCAGACAGACAGAGACAGACAGACAAACAGGCAGACAGACAGAAAAGCAGGCAGACAGACAGAGACAGACAGAGACAGAGACAGACAAGCACAGACAGACAGACAGACAGACAGACAGACAGAGAGGAAAGGAAAGAGAGAGAGAGAGAGAAATAGAGAAAAAAAAAATAGTTACGCCCGTCGCAGACAGAGTGGTGCATCCAGAGCGGTAAATTATGGGATATCACTGCACAAAAACGCCCCTATTGTCAAGGCGCGCCGCTTCTGGGAACGCGTCGACTTCTCACTGTCCTTCGTACTAATTATTTCTCTTCGCTTCGTCCCCCCGGAGTGATTTTTCGTTCGAGTCGAGAGGCGATTTGAGAGAAACGCGTCTCGACAAATCTTTTAAAATATCTTTGTATCTTTATCATCGCTTCCCTCATCTCGTTTTCTTTTCTTTTTATTTTCTTTTTTTTGTTCTTACCTCAATATGGGTAAATGATTAATCCTATAAAGGTAAAACGAACACTGCCTTTTAACCCACGAACACGAACGCATCCCCCCACCCCCCTCCCCGAAAAAAAAAAAACACACACCTTCGAACACACGCAGCGAAACGAAGCCGTCGTTTATCGTTCCGAACACTCCCTTCGGCCAATCCCAGAGCCATCCGAACGAAACGGAACGAACGAACGAACGAACGATAAAAAAAAAAAGGGTTGGGGGGGAGGGGGGAAGAAGAAGGGAGGAGGAGGGAGGAAGAGGGAGATAGATAGGGAGGGAGGAAGACGGGAAATTTTTCAACGTTACTAAAAACAAAACGAAAACGAAAACGAAACGCAGCGAAACGAGCAAGTCCGCGCGCAGATGTGGTTGCGCTTCCCTCGTCATCTTTGTTTTGTTTCCAGCCGGGCTTTTTAAACGCTGTGCCTCGGCCCCGCGGACCCCGGCGCCGGGCTTGGGGTCTGCGCCTGGTTTGGCTTAGGAGTTTGTTTTGTTGTTGTTGTTGTTGTTTGGGTTTTCTTTCGGTTTTTGTTCATGTGTTTTTCTTTTGTTTTTGTTGATTTTTTCTTTAGTTTTTGTTGATTTTTTCTTTTGTTTTTGTTGATTTTTTCTATTTTTTTCTAGTTTTTTGTTTTTGTTGCTTTGTTTTTCTTTTGTTTTTGTTTGTTATGTGTTGTTTTTGTTTTCTTTGTTCTTTGTTGTTTTGTTTTGTTTTTGCTTTCGTATTGTTTTGCTGTTCTTTGTTGTTTTTTGCTTTTGATATTTTTATATGTTTCTTGTTTTTGTATTTGATTTATGCTGTTTTTTGTTTCTCTTTTTTTTCTTTCCTATCATTTTCTTTTCCTTTTCTTTCTTCTTTCTCCTTTTCTTTTAAGTTTTGTTTTTCCTTGTCATTCCATTTGTTTTCTTTGTCGTTGTTGATCGCGTTCTCTCTCTTCACTTCCGTTTCTTTCTGCTTTTTCTTCCTCTTCCTTTATCAAGTTTGAATTCTCTCTCTCTCTCCTTTTATCGCTTGCTCTCTTTCAGTGTTTTTTTTTTTTTTTTTCATTCTCTTTGTGTGTCTCAGTTCGCGCGTTTTATTCGATTTTAACTTTTCTTATCTTTTCCCTTTCCTCGTGTTTTTATTGTTGTTGTTTCTTGTTTATGTATTTGAATTATTTTCTTTTCTTTTTCTCTCCCTTCGTTCCACTTCTTTCCCTTGTTTGTTGTTGTTGTTTTCCTCTGTTCTGTCCTTTATTCTATTTTGAATGCGTCTACATTCTTTCATTTTTCTTCTATGTCTTCTTCTTCTTCTTCCTCTCCCTCTCTATCCTCTTCTCCTGTTCTTCCTACCTCTTCTTCTTCTTCTTCTCCTCCTCCTTCTTCTCCTTCTCCTTCTCCTTCTCCTTCTCCTCCCTTCCTCCTCCTCCCTTCCTACTCCTACGTCCCCTTCCCCCCTTCCTCCTCCCCTCCCCCCTTCCTCCTCCCTCCCCCCCTTCCTCCCCCCTCTTCTTCTCCCCCCCCTCCTTCTCCTCCTTCCCTCTCCTTCTCCCCCCCCCCCTCCTTCTCCTCCTTCCCTCTCCTTCTTCTCCCTCTTTCCCCCTCCTGTTTTCCCGTGCGTGAATTTCTTTCTCCCTAGACGAAGCGCCCCGAAAGAAAAAGGGAGAAGGAAGGAGGTAACACTTGTTTTTATTCACCCTGTAATTTCGCCTGTCTGGTGGTGTTTGTCACCTGCGCGGTGTTGGGAAGGGGGAAGGAGGGGGAAGGAGGGAAGGAAGGAGGGAGGGAAGGGGGAAGGAGGGGGAAGGAGGGAAGGAAGGAGGGAGGGGGGGGGAGGGAAGGGGGAAGGAGGGGGAAGGAGGGAGGGAAGGAGGGAAGGAGGGGGAAGGGGGAAAGAAGGGGGGAGGAAGGGGGAAGGAGGGATGGAGAGGGGAGGGAGGGAGGAAGGGAGAAATAAATGAAAGGAGGGAAGGAAGGAGGGATGGGGAGGGAGGGAGGGGGAGGGAGGAAGAGAAGGAGGGAGAGGAAGGGAGGAAGGGAGAGATAAATGGAGGGAGGGAAGAGAAGCAAAAAAAGAGTATGGGAAAGAGTGTGGGAAAGATAAAAGGAGTAAGAGAGGAAGGGAGGAAGAGGAGTAGGAAGAGGGAAGGAGGAAGAGGGAGGGGAGGAGGCAAAGGGAGGGAGGGGAAGAGAAAGACAAAAAGAGGAAGGGAAAGAATTAGAAAGCGAGAGAGTAAAGGGGGGAGGGGAGGAGGAAGGCAGGGAAGAAATAAGATAGGGAGGGAAGAAGGGCAGACCGGAGGAAAGAAGAGAGAGAGGGAAGAATGTGAGAGGGGAAGAAGAAGGTCAGAGAGAGAGAAAGAGAGAGAGGGAGAAAGGGGGGGGGGTCGAGAGAGGGAGAGATAGAGAGAGAGAGAGAGAGAGAGAGAGAGAGAGAGAGAGAGAGAGAGAGAGAGAGAGAGAGAGAGAGAGAGAGAAACAGAGACAGAGAGAAAGAGAGAAAGGGGGGGGGGGCGAGAGAGGGAGAGATAGATATATAGACAGATAAATAGAGAGAGAGAGAGAGAGAGAGAGAGAGAGAGAGAGAGAGAGAGAGAGAGAGAGAGAGAGAGAGAGAGAGAGAGAGAGAAACAGAGACAGAGAGAAAGAGAGAGAGACAAACAGAGACAGAGAGAAAGAGAGAAAGGGGGGGGGGGGGAGCGAGAGAGGGAGAGATATATATATATAGATAGATAGATAGATAGATAGATAGAGAGAGAGAGAGAGAGAGAGAGAGAGAGAGAACGAGAGAGAGAGAGAAAGAGAGAGAGAGAGAGAGAGAGAGAGAGAGAGAGAGAGAGAGAGAGAGAGAGAGAGAGCGAGAGAGAGAGAGAGAGAGAGAGACAAACAGAGACAGAGAGAAAGAGATTTAAAGTAACGGAAACAGACAGACACATACACCAATGTCGAAGTGCCTGACCCAGGAGAGACCTCGATCTCAGAACAATTACTCAGCCAAGACAACCGACTTTCTAGACGGACAGATAGATAAATAGATAGATAGATGAATATACAGACAGGCAGAGAGATCGATAGATGGCTAGATAGATAGAAAGGTAGATAGATAGGTAGGTAGATAGATAGACAGATAGACATATCGATAGATAGGTAGACAGATAACCCACCCACCGAGCTACAAATACATTAATATGCAAACAAAAAAAAACACGCAAACATAACACACACATCCTACCCTTTCAGCCAAATAATGGTGGTGATGTGACGTGATGGAGGAGGAGTTCAGTGATGGAGGAGGGAGGAGGTGGTGGTGATGGTGGAGAGATTGAGGGAGAGGAGGAGAAGAGGAGGAGGCAAGACAGTTACTAGTAGTGAAAAGAGGGAGAGTCTGTGGCAGAGAAAGGAAGACGAAACAGTAACGAAACCAAGCGACGAACCAGGTGAACGAAACGATAAAATCAATCAATAGAAAGAAAGAAAACGAACCATTAAAACGAATCAATAAAAATCCGAGCGACAAACAAACCAATAAAATGGATTAATGGAAAGAAAGGGGGGGGGGGGAAACGGATCAATGATTGATTATAGACGAACGCCCGGATCGACGAGTCAAACGAAACAGTAAGCGAACCGATTAAAACGAACCAGCGACCTCACGAACGAACTTGCGAACGAAACGAAACAACGAATCGAAACAACGATACGAAGCAACGAAACAAAGCAACGAAACTGAGCAACGAAAATAAGCAACGAAACAAAGCAACGAAACATTGCAACGAATCGAAGCAACGAAACGAAGCAACGAAACGAGCCAGCGACCTTACGAACGAAAAGAAGCAACGAAACAAAACAACGAAACGAAGCAACGGAACGAAGCAAAGAAAAGAAACAACGAAACGAACCAAAAATAACGAGCCAAAATAACCAGTAAAACGAAAACACGAACAGACGAACTAACACAACGAAACGAAACGAACCGCAAACAAACAAAACAAGATAAATAAATAAGAAACGCGGAAGAGAAGAAGAGAGAGAATACCTTTCCCCTCCCCTCCCTTCACCCCCCCTCTCCCCCCTCCCTCCCCCCTTCACCCTAAAAAAAAAAAAAAAAAGAGGTTCTCTACTCCCCCCCCCTTCGCCGCTGGAGTAATTATCCCCATCGGCTCCTCTCGCACTCGCACTCGTCTCTGCTCGAGTGACGGACCGCTCGCTCGCAATCCCGTATTCGCACTCTCACTCGCACTCACACTCTCCCTTGCACTGGCATTCTCACTCGCTCTCGCACTCGCACAAGTACTCGTCTCTACTCGGCCAATGAACCTCTTACTCGTACACTCACTCACACACTCACTCGCACACTCACTCGCACACTCACTCACACTCTCACTCGCACTCGCACTCACACACTCACTTGCACATCCCTTGATCGTCACCGCCGCGTGAAGTCGTTGCGAGAGGGAGAGGGAGAGGGAAAAGGGAGAGGGAGAGAGAGAGGGAGAGGGAGAGGGAAAAAGGAGAGGGAGAGGGAGAGAGAGGGAGAAGGAGAGAGGTGGTTGGTGGGAGAGGGAAAAGGGAGAGGGAGAGGGAGAGAGAGGGAGAAGGAGAGGGAGAAGGAGAGAGGTGGTTGGTGGGAGAGGGAAAAGGGAGAGGGAGAGAGGGAGATTGAAGGGGGAAAAGGGAGGTAATGGGAAAGGGGGAGGGGGAGAGGTGGGTTGAGGGGGGAGGGAGAGAGGGAGGGAGGGAAAAGGAGGTGGTGGGATAGGGGGAGGGGGAGGGGGAGGGGGGGAGGAAAATGGTGGTGTTGGAGAGGTGGTTGGTTGGAGGGGGGAAGGGAGTGGGGGAGAATGGTGGTGACGAGGTGGTGGGAGAAAGGGAGAGGGGGAGAGGGAGATGGTGGTGGTGGTGGTGGGGATAGTGATGGTGAGAAAGGGGAATAGTGGTGAAAATGCTGACGAGAGAGGGAGTAATGGAGGAGGAGTTCAGTGATGGCGGAGGGAGGAGGTGGTGGTAGGGATGGTGGAGAGATTGAGGGAGAGGAGGAGAAGAGGAGGAGGCAAGTCAGTTAGTAGTAGTGAGAAGAGGGAGAGTCTGTGACAGGTTTTGTTGGAGAGATAATGTTGGTGTTGGTGAAAGGGATTGGTGGAGAAGGGGGGGGGAAGAGTTAGGGATGATAATGTTGATAATAATTATGATGATAGTGATGATTATACGGATTAGAATATCCATAATGATAATGAAAATGATAATAATTAACATACTAAAGCTGATAAAAATGTTTTAAATAGTAATAGATAATGGTAATAACAATGACAAAGGTGATAATAACAAAGACGAAGATAATGATATCAACTGATGTTAAACAATGACTATAGTAATGATATCGATAAATATCATTAAAAAAATATAACGCATAATATTCCAAACAAACACAACAGAAACAAAAACAAATGGAGAGTGTGAAACAACAACCAAAGAAAGACAAAAGAAATAGAAAAAGAATTCGGTTCAGACAAACCGGATGAGTGAAAAGAATGTCGGTTATTAACTTAATTTTGTCCCCACATTGATTGACAGGTTATCACACGCACGGACGCAGGAACGTGACACGGATGTTAGCGGTGACGTCACGAATCAAAGCTGCCAATTAGATCAAGGTTGTTGTTTTTTGTGACGTCACAAATCAGGGGTGCCAATTACAGGAGGGTTGTTGTTTTTTTATGTCTGTGTGAAGTCACAAGTCAGGGCAGCCAATTACAGTATGGCTGTTGTTGTTGTTTTCTTTATTTCATTTTATTATTATTATTATTATTTTATGATGTCACAAGTAAGGGCTGGTAATTACAAAATGCGATTTTTGGGGTTTATTAGTGACGTCATAAGTCAGACGTACCAACTACACTGAAGTTCTTTCTCATTCCACGAAAGATCATTTTATTTCTATTTTTTGTCTTATTTCCCAATGTCGGCCTTTGACGAGACGTTTCCAGGCGTGGGTAAATAAGAATGAATTATTCGCCGTCGGTAAATATTGCCTTTTTTTCGGTGTGAGATCTTGAGAATTCTGGAGTTTAAAGGCACGATCCTTTTTGGCGGGAAATTTGTCCGCGTTCGAAGAAGTGTCCTATTAAGAATTATATCTTTTATGTGATTTATTATATGATGTTATTTATTTATATGAGAGTTACGATGTGCACTGTTCACCATTTATCATTATTGTTGTTGTTGTTGTTGCTGTTTTTGGTGTTGTTGTTGTTATTATCCTTATTATGATTTTTTATTGTTATTATCATCTTCATCATAATCATTACCATAACTGTTGCAGTCGTCATCGTAACTATTACAACCAACTATCTATTCATGCATCTATCACTATTAATCCTTCCCTGTTTCTCCTCCCTCTTCCATCTCCCTCCATCGGTCCGCTCCCCTCCCTC
>NC_061846.1:1770535-1788035 GCF_019202785.1 Penaeus chinensis
TCTTCTTCTTCTTCTTCTTCTTCTTCTTCTTCTTCTTCTTCCCCTCTTTCTTCTCTTTCTCTTTTCTCGGCTTACTATCTTTTGAACGGCATTTGTGTTTGTATTTATATTACGATGGTCAAGAATAAGTTAATTATTGCATTTATTTATTATCATTTTCATTTCTATTTTATTTATTTATTTGTTTGTTTATTTATTGTGGGATACGCATAGTTTAATTATTTTCGTTGTTTCTGTTTTGTTTTGTTTTTCTTTTTGGCTTAAATAAACTTTTGCGATTTGTAAAACTCTTAGCTTCTCAGTGTCTGTCTCTCTCTGTCTATCTATCTATCTGTCTATCGATTTATCGTCGCTTGCTCTCTATCTGTATATTTATTTGTTTGTCTGTCTTGATTTTTTATTATCTTTTTCGATTTTTCTTACTTCGTCGAGGGATCTGACCTCAGCATCTTCCTGCGAGATGTCCGTCAGCATCATACAGCATCCAAATCCGACCTGTTCCCCCATTTCCTTATTTCTTTTCCATCCTCTTTCAGTTTCTCTCTCTCCTCCATTTCCTTATCCTCCGGTTCTTCTGTCTCCTCTTCTCTCTTCTCCGATTTCTCCATCTTGCCGAGTATCTGTTCCTCCTCATCTCGCCTTCTTCCTTTCCCTCTTTCTTTCTCTCGTTGTTCCTCCATCTCCTCTCCTCTCCCTCGCGTCTGCTCCCCTTCCTCTCCCCTTGTCCGTCCCTCTCTCCCCTCGCCGCCCCCTACGCGCCCGGCCGCCGTCCCTCCCTCGCGCCCTCCGCCCGCGCCGTCCCTCCGCCACCCGCTCTGGCCTGTTTGTTTTGATGGGCGAGATGCCGCCCCGCCCGCGCCCGCCGCCCCGCCGCCCGTCCCTGCCCTCGCCCTCGCCTCTGCCCGCTGTCACGCCCGCCGCCCGGCCGCGCCGAGGAGGGGCCGAGGCTCCTCAGGAAGGGTTGGCGAAGGACACTGCCCAAATATTTCCCGGGCTGGCTAATTAATGGTTGTTATAGTGGGGTGCGAGGGAACATACAGTGAGCATCGGTGGCTGACATCTGAGATGGGCGAGATAAGCGCGGGCTGATCCCGCTCGAGCCCCGCCGGCCAATCAGCGCGCGGCCTGCCTGATCTATGGTACAGGGGGCGGGGCCTGCGCCAGACTCCGCCCCCGAGTCGTGGCCTCGGCCGAGCGTAGCCCCTTCCCCAGTGTACCTCTCGCTGTCTGCCAGGAAGGAACTGTGTACTGCGCTGCGCTGCGCCCGTGACACTCACTCGGATTCTCTGTGTGCGACTCGGTGCTGACTGTCGCTGAGAACTGTGCTTTGCGTTGCGAGCGGCCCTGCCGTCCCGAAAGACAAGGAAGATGATAGTGTGTTGCGCCGGCTGCCAGAAGCCCATCACAGGCAAGTTCCTGGTGACGGTGCTGGAGAGAACGTGGCACGCCGAGTGTGTGCGCTGCTCCGACTGCGGGGGCGCGCTCACCGACAAGTGCTTCAGCCGCGAGGGAAAGCTCTTCTGCAAGAACGACTTCTTCAGGTGAGTGTCACGCCTCCGTTCGTTGTGCCGCGGCTCCTGTGGGCGCTGGAGGCGAGCGGAGGCAGGAGGAGGACGAGGGCAGTGGGGAGGGCGAGGGAGGCGGCGGGAGGTTAGCCGCAACTCCGCTCTGCGACGAGAGGGGGAGGGGGTGCTTTGGCAGTCGCTCGTGCCAGCTCCGGTGTCTAAATAGATAAGTAGATAGTTATCCGAGCGCTGATAAAGCATCGGCCCGCGCACATACAGATATCAAGGAATATAAAAATCACTCTACCCATTTTTAAAAAAGAGTTCTCCGATATCCACGCAGCGCTAAAACGACAAGCAACATTTCCCTGCCATTCGCTCTAAGACATACAAACAACGAAAGGCAACAACAACAACAACAACAACAGCGACTGTCTATCGTAGCGACCCTTGCGTTCGTGTTCACCGATCGTTAAAGCGACGCACGTGCTCAGGGAATCACGGAATGGAACGAGTGCACGATAACCCGAAAAGCTTCAATAAAGAAAAGAGATAACAGAAAGCTCGATTATAGATCACAACAAATTGAAATTATAATAACTCTTCCCGAAAGTTTTGAATAAGGATTTGGGGAGAAACTATCTATCCGTGTTTCTGCAATTAGACTTAGGTGTTTGTGTACACGTGTTAATTTCTCTGCCTGAGTATGTTACCCCGACCGCTGTAATGCAACTACGCCTGTATTTAACTAGAGGTCAAAGGAAAAGTCAAACGTACAGATGTTTGTTGAAGAGCTGGGCTGGAACAGCTGTTGGTGACATGTGTAATTCAATGTATATTTTAACCCCGTGTCTGTAATAAATAAATAAATAAATAAAATAATAATGTACGTCTGTAATATATTCATAGAAAGAAAGTAACGTCACAAGGGGAAATGTAAAGGCAAAGCTGTCACCTAACAACAACAACAACAACAACAACAATAATAATAATAATAATAATAATAACAATAATAATAATAATAATAATAATAATAATAATAATAATAATAATAATAATAACAATAACAATAATTATGGTATCAGTAATTCAGTAATTGATGTATCCTTCGGGAGAAAAAAATCAAAATGAATAATAATATCGTTCGCATCTTCTCGTCATGTTCGTTAGTTGAAAAATCGTCAACGACATGGAAAGTTCTCTCCTAAAACCCGAAAGTGTGATCCGGCGACTTTTAAAAGCGTCGTTTTGATTAATTTCGTCGCATTGAAGAAGTGATGATAAACTGAAATCTAATCTCAGGGCCCGCAGAAATATTTAACAGATAGAGATGGATAATAACGATGAGGATGAGGATGATAATAAACAAGTCGGAGTGGTTTATTAAGTGCGACTGATATATGAGCGTAGAATATTCGTATGCGTATTTTGTTCCGTCCAGAATGCCTGCTCGCTTTCCCCTCGAATTATGCTCATCATTTATTTACCAACTTATTTACTCATTGCAATGGTACTAACGGTAAAGCGGCGACTTTCTGTTGCATTTCAACACCTAACAAAAATATCCACGCTGGTATTTCAACTGAGACCACGTGTCATTTGCGAAAAAAAAAATTATGAAAAATATCTGAAACATGGCGGGCACACACACACACCTTCGTAGATAGGGGAGGGAGTGGGGGGGGGGGGTGAGGGGGTAACGGGGAAGGGGAAAAAGGTAAGGGGGGGAGGAAAGAGGGGAGAGGGGGAGAATAGAAGAGATGGGGGGGGGGGTGATATTTCTCATTTGCGCATATCGGGTTATCTTAGTCCGTGAGTGGACCGAAGAGAGCAAGCGAAGTAGGTGCCGATAAAGATGAATTGAAAGAAATCACGTTGATAATGATAGCAGCAATGATGATGATCATGAGAATGGAAACAGAATGATAAGAGAAACGTAGAAGATAATGGAACTGATAACGATAATAATGACAGTAATAATGATAATGGTAATATTTATGATAATGATAACGGTGATAGGTACAATTATGATAGTAATAATCTTAATTCAAATTAATCTTAATAGTAATTGCTTTTATAATGATGCTAACAATAATATTAGCATCAATAATAATGATAATAATATTAACGATAGTGGTAATAGTAATAATGATAAACATAGTAATGATAATAGAAATAATACTAATGATAATGATTTTTTTTTAATTGTAACAGTACTAGTAACAGCAGTGGTAATAATGCTAATTATAACGAGAATAATGATAATAATAATAATAAGGATGATAACGACAATAAAAGTAATAACGATGATAATGATAGTAATAATAATAATGGCAATAGTAATAAGAAGAATTGTAATAATAATAATAATAATAATAATAATAATAATAATAACAATAACAATAATAATAATAATAATAATAATAATAATAATAATAACAATAACAATAACAACAATAATAATAATAATAATAATAATAATAATAATAATAATAATGATAATGATGATAGTAATGGCAATAGTTGTACTACTACTAATAATGATAGCGATGATAATGATAATAATAATAGTAATAATGATAATAATGATAGCATTAGCAGTGATAATAATGAATGCGGATGATAATGGTAATGGTAGTAATACTAATAATAATTAAATAATAATAATAATTGTTATTATTTTTATTATCATTATTATTATTTTCAAAATAATTGTTATTATTGTTATTATTATTATTATTATAATTATTATTATTATTATTATTATTTATATTATTATCATTATTATTTATATTATTATTATTGTTACAATTAGTATTATAATCATCATCATTATAATTATTAACAATACCTGTAAAACTAGTAGTAGTATTGTCATCATTGTTAACAAATTAAGAATTATAATCAAAGCAGTAATAATAATATCAATGACTGCAATGAAGACTGTCATGTGGCGAACCATATCAATGTTAAGGGCGTAGGCAACGTGAAATAAAAACACCCATAGAAATAAGGCTGATAATGATGATAAGAAATATAATGGCTGATAACAAGAATGATGATGGTGATAATAGGAACAGAATCAACAGAAAACAACAACAACAATAATATTGATGGTGATAATAATGATGATAATATTGATCATAATGTTAATGATAAATGATAGTGATAATAGTAAGTATAATGAAATGATAATGGTTATTAATAATGCTATAGTAACACTGATAATAGCGATGGTGATGATAGTAATAATTATGATAGTGATAATAATCATAATAATGATAATAGTAACAACAACATTAATAATATTAATGATAATAATAATAGTGATCGTAATACAAATTATAATAATAATGATAATAATGGTAGTAATATTGATAATAATAAAAGTAATTATAATAATATTGATAACAATAATGATAATGGTGATAGTAATAATAATAATAATAATAATAATAATAATAATAATAATAATAATAATAATAATGATAATGATAGTAATAATAATAATAATGAAAATATTAATAATAATACAAATAATGATGATAAAATAATGATAATAGTAGTAAAAATATAATTATCATTATAATGATGATAAACGAAAATGATAATAATTGCAATAATAAGAACAACAATAACAGTAATAAAAAACAACAATAATAAAATAACAATAATAAAAAACAAAATTAAAACAATAACAACAATACTCTCAAAACAATAATAAGATAATAACGATATTAAAACAACAGTAACAACACTCACACCGTTCAAACAGCGTACGCACCGACCGCCAATCCCCTTCGTATCCGACCTGCTTGCTGAGCATACAAAACGCACGTTATTATTAAGCCAACGCGGTCCTCTGTAATGTGAAGGAAAGTGACCCTGACACGCGGGGTTCTGAAAACGCTTGGTTACACTTCGTTGGTGTGTCGGTATTGGGGAAGGGGGAAGGGTGGGGAAGGGGAAGGGGGGGAAGGGGGAAGGGGGAAGGGTGAAAGAGGGGAAGGGGTGGGGAAGGGTGAGAGGAAAGGGGAAGGGAAAGGGGTGGGGAAAGGGTGAAAGAGGGGAAGGGGGAAGGTGTGGGAAGGGTGAAAGAAGGGAAGGGGGAAGGGGGAAGGGATGGGGAAAGGGTGAAAGAGGAGAAGGGGGAAGGGTGAAAGAGGGGAAGGGAAGGGGATGGATAAAAGGGAGGGGAAGGGGGGAAGAGGGGTGGAAGGTGGGGAGGGATAAAAGGGGAAGATGGATAATAGGGGGTGGGGAAGAGGGGGAGAGAAGGAGGAAGGAGAGGTGAGGATTGAGAAGGATAGAGTGAGGGTAAAGGGGAATATAGAAGCGGGAAAGAGAGGAAGGAAGAGGAGAAGAAAGAAGAAGAACAAAAGGAGGGAGAATGAAAGAGACAATAAATAAGCGTCGATCAAGGAATAATAAAAAAAAAAGAATAAATATAGGCGAATAAACAATACGAAAAAGGGTGCGAAGGAGAGAGAGAAAGAAAGGCCTTAAATAGCGAATAAGGAGTGTGAAGGAGAGAGAAGAAAAGGGTGTAAAAAAGGGAAGAAGAGTTTGTTATAGCGACGAAACAGCTATTTTGTTTCCGTAATTAAACTTAAGCGGCGGCGGGCGGTGGGCGGCCGGCGGAGAGGCGACCTGCCGGCACCTCGGTTCCCGCGCCCTGCAGTGCTCTCCACCGTCGGCGTGGCTGGGCGTTCGTAGGCGCTTTCTGTGTGTTTTCGGTGTTTTTGCTTTTGTGTGGGTGTGTTGGTGTGTGTTTTAGAGGGGGGGGGGGAGCGTATTGTATTTGTTTTGAAGAGAGAGAGTGATAATGATAATAATAGTAGTAATACTTACAATATTGTTATTATTATTATTATTATTATTATTATTATTATTATTATTATTATTATTATTATTATTATTATTTCAGTGATAATAGTAATCATGAAAATAATACTATTGATGATAATGATAATAATAATAACAATAATAATAATGATAATGATGATAATAATAATAATAACAATAATATTAATGACAATTATGATACTATAACAACAACAACAACAATAATAATACCAATGATATTAATACTTATAATAGTAAAAATCATTCCTATTATGATAATTATTCTTATTAAAATAATGAAAACCCGACGATAATATTTACGAAAAAAACTAACAGCCACAACAACAGTAATAACAGATAAGGACAATAAGCAAACTCAAACCAATCTATTTAGTTAAAAGAAAATAACCAAAAGCACCTGGGCATAATGAACACCCACGAAGGAGAACAGCGTGTGAATTAATGAAAGGCCGGAAGAACAGGAAGAAAAGACGCAGTGAAAAATTGTGATCGAGGGACGCCCCCTGTTTTCGCCGCCGATCGCGCTGCCAGTCGCGAGCGGGCGCCCTCCCACTCCTGGCTTTTCCCTTTCGGCGATTTGGCTCGCTCGGGAAGGCCTGGTTTTACCTTAAACTCCTTTTTTTTTTTTTTGATTTGCCTGTTTTCTGAAGTGTAGTTTTGTTATTATTGTTTTGTGTGTGTGTGTGTGTGTGTTATTGACTTTTTCTTTCTTTCTTTTCTTCTATTTCAATCTTCGTTGGTGTTTCAGACGATATTGTTTTGTTTAGGATATTTTTATTTTCTTTTTTTATCTCTCTCTCTCTCTTACGTACAGCTTTTCTCCTCTCTTTCTTTCCCTTCTCCTCCTCTTCTCTCCTCTTCCCTTCTCCTCCTCTTCTCTCCTCTTCCCTCCAACCCTCCCTCTCCTCCCCCTCAAAAAAAAAATATATATATATATAATAATAAAATAAATAAATAAATAAATAAAAATAATAGTAATAAAAACAAATAAATAAACTAAAAAATAAATAAATATTACTTGACGAAATCGCATATACATAAGTTCCGCAAATGTAACAGATGTTTATGCAAATGCGTTCAGGCTGCTAGTTGGCCGTTCCGCACGCGCGCTCGCTCTCAGCACCCGGGGTCTGGGGCGCTGAAGATGTTCCCGGTAGACACGCGGGGAAGAGGCCGGGGATTTCGGTTATTTGAATAAAACAAATGACTCTCGAAGCTGTAATTAGGGAGGGGTCTCTTAAAGGGACGAGGTGAAGGAGGAGGAGGAGGAGGTGGAGGTGGAGGAAGAGGAGGGGAGAGGAAGAGGAGGTGGAGGAGGAGGTGGAGGAAGAGGAGGAAGAGTGGAGGTGAAGGAGGAGGAGAGGAGGGGGATGGGAGTGAAGGAGGAGGAGGAGGAAAAGAAGAGGGTTTGGAAAATGGGAAAGGGGAGGTGGATGAGGAGAAGAATGAGAAGGAGGAGGAGTGGGAGGAGGAGGAGGAGGAGGAGGAGGAGGAGGAGGAGGAGGAGGAGGAGGAGGAGGAGGAGAAGGTACAGAAGGAAAGGAAAAAAGAGAAAGAATCCGAAGAAGAAGAAGCAAGAAGAAGAGAAAGAGAAGCAAAAGGGGGAAAAAAATATTGCTTTCGTTATGAGATTTTCGGAAGTTCAAAAGAGAGCGAAGCGAAAGAGGAAGAAGAGAAAAAAAATGATAATGTTTTTTAAGCTTCGGCGGTGAAGTGAAGAATTGAATAGCACGCATCAAAAACGCGAAAAAAAATTAAAGTATCAAAAAAAGAAAAGAGAATGATTGAGGGACCAAAGGGTAAAAAAAGAAGAGGGAGAGAGAATGAAGATAGAGGAAAAACAAAAGAAAAGTAATAGAGGAAAGACAAGAAAAATTAAATAAAAGAGGAAGGAGAAAAACGCGAAGAATATAGAACGAAAGAAATGAAAGAAAATTTTAAAAAGTAGTGAACGAAAGAGAAGAAAGAAATCAAGTGAAGAAGGAGAAGAAGAAGAAGACGAAGAAGAAGAAGAAAAAAAAGAAAAGAAAAAAAGAACAATAATATAGACAACACTCCCCTCCTCCCCCTCCCCTTCCCCTCCCCCTCCCCCCCCTCCCCCAAACACACACACACACACACAAAAAAAAAGAATATACACAAGAACATGAATAAAAACGAAGAAATAGCAGATAATCACAGAACTACGTGTGATTAGCCTCCCGAAAGGTCTGCTATTATTCTGACCTTGTGGTACAGCTAGATTTATCCGAAATACAGCCGAGTTACGCCATTTTCGGGAACTCGTGTACAAACAAGTGCTTAGCGAGGCTGTGTTGAGAATATGCGTTGTGATTTTAATTATTTGCTTGCGGGTGGGTGGGGGGTTGGGTGGGGGGGGGGGGGGGGGGGGGGGGGAGAAGTGGGTGTTATGGATTGTGTTGCTTGGTGTGTGTGTGTGTGTGTGTGTGTGTGTCTGTGTGTGTGTGTGTGTGTGTGCGTTAATTTCTCTGATATTTTTGCACACACACACACACACACACACACACACACACACACACACACACACACACATATATATATATATATATATATATATATATATATATATATATATATATACACACGTGAGCAAGTTGAAATTGGCGACTTTTATTTGAACAGATTAGAATAATCGATGTTATCGACGTATCATTTGCGAGTTACGATAAAAAAAGATGATAGACTTCAAGCGCTTGGCGGGGAAGATGGGAACTAAGATAAATAAATAGAGAAAAGAAGAAGAGAGAAAGAATGAAAATGAAAAGAAATGCGGAGACGGGGAGGAAATGAAAGTCTAAGAAGGATAAGTAGATGAGAGAACGGCAATTGAAGCGATCTCGGAACCATGAATAATGATTCCATCTCCCTCACCCCCTCTCTCCCCTCTCTCCCCTCTCTCCCTCTCTCCCTCTCTCCCCGCTGCCTGACGCTCTTCCGCCTTCCCTCTCCACTCTCCCTTACGCATCTGCCTCCCCCCCCTCTCTCTTCTCTTTTCCCATCCCTCCCTTCCCTCTCCTCTTCCTTCATCCTCTCCCCATCATCTTTCCTCGTCCTTTTTTCCTCAATCCCCACCCTTCCTTCTCCCTCACCCCCCTCACCCTCTCCATCCTTCCTCCCCTCTCTCCTTTATCCAATACTCCTCCTCCTTCTCCTTCACCTCCTCCCCCTTCCTCCTCCTCCTCCTCCTCCCCCTTCCTCCTCCTCCCCCTTCCTCCTCCTCCTCCTCCTCCTCCTCCTCCTCCTCCCCCAGGCTAGGAACACTGCTGCTATATCCTGTGACTTTGAATTTCACACTTGGAGTTTGCCGGCGCGGGATAAAGTTTCGCGTTTGGCGTTTAAACTGGGAGGTTTTAGTTCCGGGGAGAGATGGATGGCGGAGGAGAGGGAGGGAGGGAGAGGGAGAGAGAGGGAGAGGGAGAGGGAGGGAGAGGGAGAGGGAGGGAGAGGGAGGGAGGGAGGGAGGGAGGGAGAGAGAGGGAGGGAGAGAGAGATGGGATAGGAAGAAGAGAGACGGAGAAAGAGAAAATAAGAGAGAGAGAAAGATGGGAAAAAAAGAGGAAGAGAGATATAATAAGAGATATAGATAGATAGATAGATAGAGAGAGAGAGAGAGAGAGAGAGAGAGAGACAGAGAGAAAGAGAGAGAGAGAGAGAGAGAGAGAGAGAGAAAGCCGGAGAAACGGGGAGGAGTAGGTGGGGGACAGTTAGTGGTCAAATTCGCATGTTATGGAGTGTCCATTTCGCCCTTGTTTCCTCGCGTGGCTCGGGCGGCATTTTCCTTTGTGGCGGAAGCGCGCACGTGAATTCGATGTATTTGTAAAGTTGGGAAAGAAATTATAGGCGTTTTATCTGCGTCCGACTGTGCCTGTCATCTTTATTTCCCTCTGTCGGTTCTCTTGTTCTTCGGTGTTTCTACACGCAGATGTGTAAAACCACGCTGATGCAGACTGATAGAGAAACACGCACTCGCGCGGATGCAAGCGTAGACACACGTACGTACACACAACCAAAGATAACAACAATAACATAAAGAAATATCGACAATCCTCCTAAAAAGGCGCGCTTTCTACTCTCTCTCTCTCTCTCTCTCTCCCTCTCCCTCTCTCTCTCTCTCTCTCTCTCTCTCTCTCTCTCTCTCTCTCTCTCTCTCTCTCTCTCTCTCTCTCTTCTCTCCTCAAATAAAGAAAAAAAAGGAGCGAAAATTCCATCTCAACATCAATCTCTATTTCTCTCCGCTTATACTTAACCCTCCATTCATTTAGTATCACGCACGCACGCACGCACGCACGCATCCTTTCCCTACCCACAGACAGACGTACATAAATGCTTATATAATGAGAACCATAAAGTTTACGGACAGTCACGGCACGACAGCAGCGAAGGCCGAAGACTTTACTGAAACTGACTGAAACTGACTGATATTGACAGCATGAAACTGGCTGATTGAAACTGGCTGACTGAAATTAACAGACTGAAACTGGCTGACTGAAATTGACAGACTGAAACTGGCTGACTGAAACTGATCGACCTTTAGCGCACAAAGCCAGCGATACGCGCTCGCTATGAAAATACTCCTTGTGGCCTCTCGTGTAAAATTCGGTGTGCCTTGTTTGTGTGTGGTTTTTTTTACGTTATTAGTGTTGTTATTTGTGTTTGTTATTTATATGTTTACTGTGGCTTATAGGTTTGTTTGAAAAGGCTTGTAATTAGTGTATTTTTTTTTTTTAAGAGTTCGAAAAGGTTAAGAAATTAAGGGAGAAAGAGATGTGGATTTATTACATCAACAACGACAAACAAAAACAACAACAATAGCAAAAACAGCAACAACATCAACAAACCAGCACCTTCAGACGACCATAACCAAAAAAAAAAAAAAAAAAAAAAAAAAAAGAAAAGCGAAAAAAACAGAAAGAAAAAAACAAAGTGAGAAAGAAAATAGCGATAAAAAAACACACACACACACACAAAACAAAAGCGAAAATAAGAAAACCGTGTATAGAAAAAAGGGGTCAATATTTCATACGAAAAATTCGCTATTTACAGGAGAGAGAATCAATGGACTTCCTCGGCCGTGAAATGTCGTACTTAGTCATAATTTATCCAGGAAAATAACTAGGCTCGTATCCGCTCAAGTTATTGTGCGATTAAAAGAGAGAGAGAGAGAGAAAAAAAAAAAAGAGGATTTATATGTCATTGTAGCTGTGAGTTTAGATGGGGGAAATTATAAGAATAATGAGGTTGAGATTGATTTCATTTCGATTAGTTTGATGAGTGATTTTTCTTTTCATTTCATTTTTTAATTTTTTTTTTTTTAAAGTTTCTTCTTCTTCTTCTTCTTCTTCTTCTTCTTCTTCGTCTTCTGTTTCTTCTTCTTCTTGTTTTTCTTCTGCTTGTATGTGTGTTTTTGCGTCATTACTTCATGAGAATGATAATAACTATGATATCAGTGATGGTGATTTTATATTATTCTGATAATGATAATAATAGCAATAATGTAAACAATAACAATACTATGATATTGATAATAATAGTAATAGCAATAGTGAAAATGATAATAATGGAAATAATGATAGTAGTATTAATAATGCTAATAACAATAATAATGGTATTGATGATATCAATAATGATAATGATAATAATAATTATGATAACACCAATAACAACAATAATGATAATATTTACTATTATTATTATCATTATTATCATCAGAATAATTTTTATAATCATTATTATCGTCGTTGTTATTGAATATTACCATTGTTTGCATAATTAAATTATATCTATTATTTTATTATTACCATTGCCATTATCAATATTATTATTTTCCTTGTCATCTGAATCATTATCATCATTATTGATTATAATATTTATGAACACGGCAAGAATTAACATAAAGATATTGTGACTACCTTGTTATAGTAATATTAATAACGACGACTATATATCAGTAATAATAATCATAATATAAATGAAATTAATTGATTTCCGAATTTACGAATAAAACCGACGGGAAAATCTGTTCGGCCGAAACTGCGCATGTTGCTAGCGATGGCGCAAGACGATCCACTTTTCGGACTTTGCTACTACTGTTTACCGTGAATTATTACTATTATTATTATTATTCATTTATTTATAGATTACGGGAATACGAATTATATCATAAAGGAGTCAAACTAAAGATAGAATTCTATGATTAAAGGCGGAAGTGTATGGATTTTTGTGTTTTTATTTTTATGCAGAGATGTTGAAGATTTGAAAAGTTTCTACCAAAAAAAAAAAAAAAGACAATTAAAAAAAAATGGCGAAGCCGATAAGCAAAACAAAAAAGAATAGGAGAAGAGAAGATATTGCAAAGTGAAAAATAATAAAATTAATGATTCTTTTTGATGTGCGAAAGTGTGCCGATTGGAAACTGTTTATTTTCCATGTCTCTGTGTTATCATCATTATTATTATTGTTGTTGTTATTAGCATTGTTGCTGTTATTGTTATCGTTATTGTTATTGTTATTATCATCATTATTATTATTGTTATTATTATTATTATTACTCATTAGTATTATTGTTATCATTGTTGTTATTATCATTATTGGTACTATTATTATCGCTATTATTATTGTCATTTTTATTATTGTTATTATTATTATCACCATCTCTTATTGTTCGTGTCATTATTGGTATTATTGTATCATTATTATCGTTATTACGTCATTATCACAGAGTCATTATTATGGTCATATTGGTTAGAAGGAGAATGTAATAGTGATGCGGGGATAATTAAAATAATAATGATGTGATAATAACTAACATAATAGTAGTGGCAATAATAATAATAATAGTAATAGTAGTAATATCGATAATAGTTATTATAGCAATGGTTATAGTAATAATGATACTGATGATAATAAAAAGACTTGATAATAATGATTATAATGATAAGAATATTAATAACAACAACAACTATTATAATGAGAACGATATTACCAGCGTTAATAATAACAAATGCGACAGGTACATGTACGACTACTATTAACACTGCTACGACTATGACTGCTACTACTACTACTACTACTACTATTGCTACTATTGCTACTACTATGACTACTACAACTATGACTCCTACTACTATGACCACTTCTACTATGACTACTACTACTATGACCACTACTACTATGACCACTACTACTATGACCACTACTACTATGACTACTACTACTATGACCGAGAGCACGGAGACAAACCTACAAATAATAAGTCGAGATGCGACCGCTCCTCCCCCCTCCCCTCCCCTCCTCCCAAAAAAACCGCAGAGTACGACCACAAGGCCGACCTAGGTCTAGATAGCGTCGAAGGAAGCGCTAAAGGTGACAGGATCCTGGAGGTCGTGTGGGGCGCAGGATCTCTCTCGTCTCCTTGGGTATCCTTTAGAGCGTCGAGTTTCCAGGCTTTGTGGGGACGCGGCGAAACGCTAGACTGAAATCACGGTTTTGTGCCGAGCGAGAGGAGGGCGGCGGAGGTGCGGGTGTGGGTGGAATGGAGGGGGAGGTGGAATGGAGGGGGAGGTGGAATGGAGGGGGAGGTGGAACGGAGGTGGAACGGAGGTGGAGGTTTTGTGGATATTTTGTGTAGGTGGGACGGAGGTGGAGCGGAGGTGGAGGTGGATATTTTGTGGATATTTTGTGGAAGTGGGACGGAGGTGGAGGTTTTTTGGATAGTTTGTGGAGGTGGGACGGAGGTGGAGGTGGATGTCGGGTTGTGGGGTGTGGATTGGGATGCTTTTATCGGGATGTATGGATGCGTGTCTGTATTCCTTTGTCCTTATTTTAAACTCTCTCTCTCTCTCTCTTTCTCTCTCTCTCTCTCTCTCTCTCTCTCTCTCTCTCTCTCTCTGTCTCTCTCTCTCTCTCATTCGCTCACTCACTCGCTTTCTCTTTCTCCCACTCACTTCCTATCTCTCTACCTATCTACCCATCGCTCTCTCCCTATCTACCCTTCCTCTTCGTTCTCTCTTCCCTCTCCTTCCTCTCCCTCCCTGCCTCCACTCCCTCCCTCGAGCGCAAAGTTGTTCCGCGTGTATGCATGAACAAGCAAAACATCTGGAAGTGAACGGAGGCACATATATTTCGAAGTCAAGCAGCGGTTTTATCCGTATCTAACAGCCGGGAAACACGCCTGTATTACAAGCATGTTACTATTACTGCCACTCGCTCTTTCTCTCTCTTTCATTCTCTCTCTCTGTCTCTCTCTCTCTCTCTTTCCTTTTTCTCTGTCTGTCGGTCGGTCTCTCTCTTTCATGTTCTGTCTCTGTATGTCTGTCTCTCTCTCTCTCTCTCTCTCTCTCTCTCTCTCTCTCTCTCTCTCTCTCTCTCTCTCTCTCTCTCTCTCTCTCTCTCTCTCTCTCTCTCTCTCTTGTCTTATCGCTTACAGAAGCCTAGAAAGCGAAGCGTAAGAGAGAGAGAGAGAGAGAGAGAGAGAGAGAGAGAGAGAGAGGGAGAGATAGAGAGAGAGAGAGAGAGAGAGAGAGAGAGAGAGAGAGAGAGAGAGAGAGAAGGAAATTGAGGGAAACTTATAATTTCGCGCTCAAGGAAAGACAGAAAGAAATATATATATAAAACGTGAAGTGAAGAAAATTAACGTTATTACCCGGGGCAGGACCAAAAAAAATGGACATATAAAAAGGACCAGAAATCAACACTCATGAATTGACAAGCGAATAAAACGCAAAAATGAGACACTTGGTCGTTGTTCACGTACCGAAATAAAAGTAGAAAAAAAGAGAAAATAAAAAATGGGGCTAAAGTTACGAAAATCACAAACATGGCAACTTTTCAAACATGGCAACTGTCAATTACAGTTTAATATTTAATACGTTTTTCCTGTCTACAGTCAATATACTGTTTGGGTTAATGCACTTTTAATAGTCTGTAAATATCGCCAATTTCCGCTGATAAAACTGATAGAAACAACTACCGCCAAAATATTAGCGGTCCCGAAGATTACATTTCGCTAGCGGTAATGCGCTATTTTTTAGCGGTAGAGTAGCGTATTGTGAGAAATTAGCGCTTGGAACGAAATCATAATTTTCCTTTAACGATTTTCCGATTTACGTTTGGTTATTATTTTTTTTTTTTTTCATATAGATATACTTTTTTTTTTTTTTTTTTTTTTTTTGAAAGCGGGATGGAGTTTGAAGAGATATTAAGAAAACGTTTTTTTTTTTTTGGGTATGTGTAACTTCCATGTTTGTTATTCTGCCTTTTTGTGTGTGTGTCTGTGTGGGTTTGTTTCGTAAATAATTCATTAAAAGATTTTAAAAGGTTAAAGATGAGAGCCTCTCTGGAAATTTCTTTCTCTCGTTTTTATCGGCTTTTCTGTTATTTACTGCTTCTCTCTCTCTCTCTCTCTCTCTCTCTCTCTCTCTCTCTCTCTCTCTCTCTCTCTCTCTCTCTCTCTCTCTCTCTCTCCCTTCCCTCACATTCTCTTTTCCTTTCTCCCTGTCCCTTGCCTCCTTTTCCCCCTGACTTATTCCTGGTATTCGCTCCTCCTCCTTTTCATTGTGTCCTTTCTTCCCCCTTTCGCTCCTTCCATTTTCTTTCCCATTCGCCCCCTTCGCCCTCTTTCTTTGTCCCTTATTTTTTTGTCCGTTTTTCCTTCGCTCCTCCTTCTATTCCGTCGCCCCTCCTATTTTCCTCACCTTCCTCCCTCCCTCCCTCCCTCCTTCCCTCCCTCCCTCCCTCCCTCCCTCCCTCCCTCTGACCCTCTTTCCCTTCTGCTCTGTTTATCCTCCTTCCCCTTCCCCTTCCCTTCCCTTGCCTTCCCCCTCTTTTTTTTAAGTCTGTCTTGTTTATAACGTCTTTTACATCGTACCGTTTTCAAGCGTTGCTACTCGCCTCTCTCTCTCTCTCTCTCTCTCTCTCTCTCTCTCTCTCTCTCTCTCTCTCTCTCTCTCTCTCTCTCTCTCTCTCTCTCTCTCTCTCTCTCTCTCTGTCTGTCTATGAAAATCGGGAAAAAAATGATTTGGAAGAAGAGAGAGCGAGAACGAAATAGAAAAAGTAGATAAAGCAGAAAAAGAAGGAATTGATAAAGACGATGAAGAAATCAGTTTAATAATAATTATGATAATAATAGGAATAATAATAATAATGATAATGATAACAACAGTAATAGCAATAATAATATTAATAAACATACTTAAAAAAAACAAAAGTAAGCAGGATCATAAATAAATAATCATAAATAAAAATAAAACATGGATGAAAATAAAAAATAAGCATAAATAAGAATAAGCAGGCCCAGCCGAAGCAGAAGCAGGAGCAGGAGGAGCAGCAGAAGCGAGCCCGAAGGACGAATCGATAGCAGCGGACTCGCAAGTGTGGCGCGGGCGAAGCAGGGACAGGAAATATGTAGTGATTTTCGGTCCTGTTCAACTTCTCTCTCCACCTCTCCCTCCTTGCTACGCCTCTCCACCTTTTTTCCACCTTCCTCTCCACTTCTTTACGTCTGTCTACGCCTTTCTCCACCTCTCCCTCCCTGCTACGCCTCTCCACCTTTTTTATTTCCCACCTTCCTCTCCACTTCTTCACGTCTGTCTACGCCTCTCTCCACCTCTTCCCACTCCTCTCCACCTTTCTCCCTCTCTACGCCTCTCCTTTTTTCCACCTCTCCACCTTCCTCCGCCTCTCCACCTCTCCACCTTTCTCCGCCTCTCCACCTCTCTCTCCACCTCGTTTGCGTGTCGCCTCGTTCCTGTCGAGGGTCGCACGCACTCCCAGCCGCCCGCGCTTACGACAGACACACGCATACATGCTCCAGAAGACGTGGGGTGAGATCGGGGTGTGCGGATAGGTGGGGAAAAGGGTTTCCGGACGCTGTGTGGTCGGGGTATGTGGATAGGTGGGGAAAGGGTACTGTGGACGCTATGTTGTCGGGTATGTGGATGGGCGAGGGACGGGGTATGTGGACGCTGTGTGGTCGGGGTATGTGGATAGGTGGGGAAATGGGTATTCGGAAGCTATGTGGTCGGGCAATGTGGATGGTTATGCGAACGGCGGGGGTATGGATGGCTGTAGGAAAGAACGTAAGTGTGAATGGGGAAAATATGTAAGAAGGG
>NC_061846.1:1795535-1798035 GCF_019202785.1 Penaeus chinensis
TCATTTCAACACATTAGGTCTCTCTCATTGTCGTCATTAATTTGCTCCCCTGCAGAAGAAGGAGAGGGAGAAGCCTGTTGTCAAGTTGCAGGCTGTTGCAAGTTGCAGATTCTCCATCAACCCCTTCTCCTTTCTCCCCAGTTATCTTCCTTCCTTCTCTCCTCTCCTTCGCTTTTTTTTTTTCGTTATCTTTATTATTTTTTATTCTTCATCCTCTCTCTCTCTATCTCCCCTTTTCCTTCTTCATCCTCCTCTCCCTATCTCTCCATCTCCTTCCCTCTCCCTCTTCGTTCTTCAGCCTCCTCTCTTTATCCTTCCATCCATTCTCCTCCTTTATCCCTCATCCATCCCTCCATCCCTCCTCCTTCCACCTCTCTCTCTCTCTCCGTCCTCCCTCTCTTTCCTCTTCCCCCTCTCTCTCCTCTTCCCCCTCTCTCTCCTCTTCCCCCTCTCTCTCCTCTTCCCCCTCCCTCTCCTCCTCCCCCTCCCTCTCCTCTTCCCCCTCCCTCTCCTCTTCCCCCTCTCTCTCCTCTCTTCTAAAAAAGCAAGCAAAACTTGAACGATAATTTGCAAGAAACCCAACCAAGTTCCTCTTTGTCTCTCCGGCGTCTTCGTAGTTGCCTCCTTCGGCCGGCAGAGGGCACTGGCGCGGCCGGCGGGAGCGAAGATGGATCCGACACATTTTCCATTTTGCGGCACCGAATTTTTAAAGATTTTGTTTTCTTCTTCCCTTGGAGTCTCGATTATTGTTGTTATTATTTTTTTTGTATTATTATATTACATTTGTTATTGTTATTGTTACTGGTATGGTCATTGTTATTGTTATTATTGTTACTTTTATTATTGTTGTTTTTGTTGTAATATTATTATCATATGATATTCAAAATGGGCATAAGAAAGAGAATGGAGTTTCATAAATACTTCTCCCTTTGCGTGTATGTATTTTTTTTTTCTCTCTCTCTCTTTCTCTTTACTACTTGACACCCTCCTACCTTCGGAAACGCGAGAAAGCCAAATCTGAACTTAATCCCTCTGCAATCTCCCTCCAATGCCTCCCTCATGCCCGCCCCACATACCGAAGGACAAACCACGCTGATGCCCGCGGATGCCCGAGCAGGCCCTCCCGAACGCCGCTCGATTTGAACCGCCTCTAACAGACGCGCCAAAACAAAGGGTTTATAACGAATGCCCGTATCGAAACAGTGGTCTTCGTTACCGGGTCGTTGTTTTAATTGGCTCGGCGCTTAAGTGTTGCGATCCGTTGCGTGGGCATGGCGAAACGGACGCTGTTGCTCTCGGGCACGAGTGCTTGGGACGGTCAGCGCGGACGAGGTTTATACGTCTTCATAATCGCCGGCGCAAATGTATTTTTTTTTTTTTTTCTTGAAATGTGCCGTATGAGGTTCGGGGGAATGGGGTGGGAGAGGGGGGGGGCGGGGCGAGATAAGTGCGGTTAATTGGTTTTCTTATTTGGTATTCTCTTCTGTTGTTCTTGGGTTCTCTTTCTCCGGTCGTTCTCTTTCTCTCTCTCTCCGTCACTCCCGATCTCTGTCTTCGTTTCGCTCTCTTTCTCTATCTCTCGATTTCGTTATCTCCCTCTTGATTATTTTTATGTAATTCTAACATTAGACATAACAAGGAATCCATCATTATTATTTTTTCTAAGCTACCCAGCATGGAAATTACCCACCAACACATTTTCCTTCTTAACCCAACCTTGTATAAAATATACCCACCTTTTTTCCAAATAACCCACACGGGAAAAAATACCCACTTCCCGATTTAAAAAAAAAATCAAACCCACGGGGAAAAAAAGGATAATCATTATAATAACATACCCACTAACGCCCTTTCCTCGTCCTCCTCCACAGGCGCTTCGGGACCAAGTGCTCGGGCTGCCTGCAGGGCATCTCCCCCCAGGACCTGGTGAGGAAGGCCCGCGACCGCGTCTTCCACCTCAAATGCTTCACGTGCTGCGTCTGCCGCAAGCAACTGTCCACAGGCGAGGAGCTGTACGTGCTTGAGGAAAACAAATTCGTTTGCAAACAGGACTACATGAGCGGAAAACTGACAGGTGAGGCGAGGAGGCTACTGGTCTAGCTTAGGAGGTCTTGCAAACGAGTATGGCGTGTGATAGATATATATTTTGGGGGAAGTGTTGTATTTTTAAGAGTGTGAAATTTTAGGGTGGTCTAAGTGGCGGGGAGATTATGCATTTTACGCTTCTTGATTTACGGCGGAATAATTTAACCGGAAAGATGTCATTACCTGGAGCATATATTATCTCCAGTAAGAGGGATGATCAGAGCGTGTGACATATTTACCAAAGAATTGAAATTTTACGGTGGGAAAAGAGAGAAAGGAAATATGAAAAGAAAAGAAAAAAAAGAAAACCTAGAATAAGGTTTAAAAAAAAAAAAAGAAGAGAAAAAAAGATAACGAAACAGAAAAAAAAGAAAATGGGATTTCCGATTAATCATTTTCTGTCCCTTTTTTTTCC
>NC_061846.1:1800535-1812329 GCF_019202785.1 Penaeus chinensis
AAGCGAGACTCCATCTTGGCTCTCTCTACCCCTTCATCTCTCTCTCTCTCTCTCGCTCTCTCTCTCTCTCTCTCTCTCTCTCTCTCTCTCTCTCTCTCTCTCTCTCTCTCTTCTTTCTTTTTTCTTTCTCTTCCTCATACTTATAAGCTTCCACTCCCCTCTTCCTTCATCCTTCCCCTCTTTCCCCTTCTTCCCCCTTCTTCTTCTCCTTCCCCTTTCTTCTTCTTCTTCTTCTTCCTCCTCCTCCTCCTCCTCCTCCTCCTCCTCCTCCTCCTCCTCCTCCCCCTCCCCCTCCTCCCCCCCGCATACCACAATCAGCGTCGGAATCCGAGCCGCGCGGGTCAGCTGCCCCCGTCCCGAGCGAGATGGTGTTACACCGCAAACTAAGATAGCCTCCCTCTGATTCCCGCGATAGCTAGCGAGCTCTGCTAACAATTAGCGCTCTCTGCTAACGAGAGTACTACGGGTGATGGTTCTCCGCTCGCTCGTTTCCCCGTCTGATCGAACGCTAAACAGTTAGTTCTCCTGAGCGTTGTGATTTTACGAGGTGTAAGAGGAGAAGATAGATTCTCTCTTGTCTCTTTTTTACTTCCTTTTTTTTTTTGTACGTCATTCTTTCGCTTTTGAATTAATTAATTAGTGACACGCGTTCTTCCTTCGGACTATTTCGAGCACCGCGCATCGCTAACAGGCAGCGCTTCCCGCTAACTAGAGCAAGATGGCGCTCACGGTCTGCTGTTGATGTTGCTTTTGTCGTCCGTGTTTTCTCCTCCCGGCGCGGCTTCTCTCGACACGCCCGTTGTCGTCAGTTCGCCGCCCGTGCCGCCCGTCAGAGCCACTTACCGAAATAGTCTCGTTTTAAAGCGATCAAGTGCAAATTTGTCCCAACTCGGCAGATGTTGCTCGCCATGTTTTCCCGGCTCGTTTAGCGGGGATGAAGTAGCGATTTTTTGCTCCCATTAACAAGGAGGGGAGAGACGTGTACGGTTTGCGTGTCTCTTCTTTCTTTCGCTCTTCCCCTCTCCCCCTCTCCCCCTCTCCCCCTCTCCCCCTCTCCCCCTCTCCTCCTCTCCCCTTCTCCTCCTCTCCCCTTCTCCTCCTCTCCCCTTCTCCTCCTCTCCCCCTCTCCTCCTCTCCCCTTCTCCTCCTCTCCCCTTCTCCCCCTCTTACCCTCTCCCTCTCTTCCCCTCTTTCCCTCTCAGCGGTCTTCCCTTGTTTTGGTGGCGGGAGATAACGAGACGGAGAAGAAAGAGGAGGAGAAAGAAGAGAAAGGAGTTATTTTGTGCGAGTTGTTTTCCCCTCTGATGTTTCTTCGTCTTCCTTTCTTCCTTTTCGTTCTCCTTCCACTTCTACATTCTTCTTATTTTTTCTCTTCTTGATCATTCTTCTACATTTTTTCCTACTTTACCATTCTTCCTAATACACCTTTTTTGTTTTTTGATTATCTTTCCCCCTTTTTCATATTTGTTTTTTTCCCAGTTTTTCCTCCTTTTCGCTATCCTTCCTCCTTTTCCCCTTATTTTTGGTACATTATTTCTCTCATCATTTACTTTTTTTTTTCTATTTCCCCTCTTTGTTTTTTATCTCTTCCATTGGCCTTTTCTTTCGTCTTTCCTTTCAATAACATTGTTTAATTTTTTCCCTCTTCCTATTCGTTTTTTTCTTCCCTTCCTCATTCCCACCACGTTTTTCTCTCTTTATCTCTTATCTCCTTTCCATCCCATTTGTTTTTTTTTCTCTCCCACCCTCTTCCTTTTATTTCCCTTACCCCTTTCTTCCCCTACCCTTTCTCCCCTCTTCCCCCCATCTTCTCCCCTCTCATCACCTCCTCTTCCCCTCCTTTTCGCCTCTCCCCCCCCCTCTTTTCCCCTCCTCTCCCCTCTTCTTACCCCTCTTTCCTCCCATCCCCTTCCTCTCCCTTCCTCCCCCCTCTCCTTCTCTTCTTCCCCTTCTATGCCCCTTCCCCTTCCTCTTCATCCTCCCCTCTCCTTCCCCTCTTCCCCTTCTAGGTCCCTTCCCCTCCCTCCTCCCCCTCCCCTCCCTCCTTCTCCTCCCTACCCTCCCCCCCCCCCTTACCCCGATCTTGCAAAGGCAGTGGACGATTATCAGACTACAACGCGCTCAGCTCACCATCACCAGCCATCTGTTGCTGCAGCTTGCAATGTTGACCATCCAGACTTGCAACATGGGATGGTGGTAGACTATTAATCAATTATCAATCTTGCGGGGGCTAGCGGTATTCGATGGAGAGCGGGGCGGGAGGGAGAGGGAGGGAGAGGGAAGGGAGGAGGGAGAGGGAGAGAGTGGGGAGGGGGAGAGTGCCAGAGGGAAAGATAGGGAAAGGAGAGGGAGGGAGAGGGAGGGAGAGGGAAGGGAGATGAAAGAGAGAGAGAGGAGGGATTTGGAAAGGAGAGGGAGAGAGAGTGGGGGAAGAGGAGGGGAGGGAATGATGCCAGAGAGAGGGAGAAGGGGGAGAGGGTGCCAGATAGTGCCAGTGCCTCGGTTTCTCGCTTGGCTCCGGGGTCTAACTTCAAAAAAAAAGGGGGGGGGGGATGTGTTTATGATGTTTTTATCATTACTATTACTATGTTTTATGTTTTTTTTGTTTTGTTTATGATTACGCGCGTAGTTTTTACGTAGTTAGGCGAGGGAAGAGAGAAGTCTATGGAGGTTACACGCACATAAACACGAACAGGCACACATACACACACACACACTCACTCACTCACTCACTCACTCACTCACTCACTCACTCACTCACTCACACACACACACACACACACACACACACACACACACACACACATACACACACACACATACACACACACACACACACACACACACACACACACACACACACACACACACACACACACACACACACACACACACACACACACACACACGCACACGATTGTATCACAAGAGTTGTATATTTACAAATGAAACGTCATCTTCTCCTTCCACAACACTTAAATCGAAAAGACTCGCTCTTTGCTTCACTTTAATTTGTTTATCCTTGGGGCACCTTACATAACTCCCTGGGCTATCAAAGGCTATCGGAGGCTATCGCAGGCTATCGCGGACTATCGGATATCTTGGCTCCTCGTTGGCTCGTGTTCGTTTGTCTGTTTGTGTTTGTTTGTTTGTGTGTGTGTGTTTTATTATAGTGATTGGTCGCGTACTTCTGATTTATGGCACTGATTTGTGTGTGGGTTTCTGTGTGCGTTTTTTTTTTTTTTTTTTTTTTTTTCGCGTGTATGTGCGTATTTGTGTGAGTATGTCCAAGTACACATTTATTGCGCATGTGTGTTTACGGACGCTTGTACACACATGTTCGTACATGTATACTTCCATGCGTATATACTCGTACGTATAGAAGGACGTGCGTATATATGCCTCCGTGCGTATGCGCAGTACTGCATATGCGTAGTGAGGCTGCGTGCGTGCGCCCGCGCGCGCCCCAGACGGCGAGCTCGGTCTATCCCGCAAATCGCCCCTTGGCCGAGGCCACTCATTGGCCCAATTACCAGCCAATCAGGGATCAGATGACTCGGCGTCTGGGCCTAACGACCCTGAAGGTCACACAACAGGTCACCGTCGGCTTGCACGATCTGCAACACGCATTGCAACATCACTGACTTTGCTAATGACTTCTCGCAGCTGGTCGCTGTTGATGTGTCACCGCTGGGGTTGGGCGCCGCTCCTGGCGCTGCTGCTGCGCTCTCCCTCTCCTCTCCTATCCTCGGGTCTTATTCCTTTCCTCCTCTGCTGTCACGCCTGCTGTTTCGCGGGACTTTCGTCTTTCTCTCTGCTGTCCGTGCGTGCGGAAGTGAGTGAACGAGTAAGTGAATACGGGAGCGAGTGAGTAAGCGAGCGAGTGAGTGAGTGAGCGAGTGAGTATGTGAGTGAGTGAGTGAGTGAGTGAGTAAGTGAGTGCACGAGTGAATGAATACGGGAGTGAGCGAATGAGTGAGTGAGTGAGTGAGCGAGTGAATCTAACCGAAGGAGACGAGTGAGCGAGAGTGAGAGCGAGAGGGCGTGTGAGTAGAGAGAGAAAATGGCATGAGAGTTCGCTAATCTCGGGCGCGTGTTGAGGGCGTACTCGAGAGCCCCACGCCCACCCCGCCCTCGCCAGCCCACCCCGCCCTCGCCAGCCCACCCCGCCCACGCCAGCCCACCCCGCCCTCGCCGCCAGTCGCTCCTACGTCAGCAGGCTTGAAGCAGTGACCCGTGGAAGAGGCAAGATGACCAGACTGCAATAAATATTTTCAAGGAGGTCACAATGAGTGGGGGGAAGGGGAGGGGTGCATGGGGAAGGAGAGGGGGTGGGGGGTTGATATGAAGCGCTGACCATGGCGACTTCTGTGGGGGTTGTGGGGGGTGGGGGGGTTAAGGGAGAAGGGGGAAGGGTTGTAGAGGTTAAGGGTATGTAGGAGGAAGGAGGGAAGGAAAAGAGATAAGAGAGAGAGAGAAAGATTGATTAGGAGAGAAGAACATGGAAAGGGATATTTATAACTGTAATCATATAAAATAAACGACGAACAAACAAAACAAAACAAACAAACAAAAACAAAACAACAACAAGACACAAATAAACACAAAACGCGCATTACACCCTCCTCCTCCTCCTCCTCCCTCCCTCCTCCTCCTCCTCCCTCCCTCCCTCCTTCCCTTCCTCCCTCCCTCCCCAACAAAAACAAAGACAAAAGCACGGCGAACAAACACACTCGGCGCAAAGACAAGACGACGAATGCAAGAGATTATCAACAGGGAACCCCGTCGCGAAATAGTCATTGCTTCAGATCCTTTGCACTGTTGATAAGCGTGTTCGGATCGTGTCGAATCGAATAACACTTTTCTTCGCCCTGTTTCTCTCTTTTCTTCTATTTTGTTTTCTTGTTTTTCTCTTCTTCAGGTTTTTTTTTGTTTTGTTTTGTTTTTTCATTGTCCTTTTCTACTTTTTTTTAATCTTTTTATTTTCTCCTTTTTGTTATCATTGTGTTTGTTTTTGTTGTTATTACTCTTTTTATCATCATCATCCTCATCATCACCTTTTTCCCCGTTTATACTTTATTTTTTTTTTCGATTCTACTTGATCTCTTTTGTCTTTGCTTCTGTTGTTGTTGCTGTTGTTTCCCTTCACCCCTTTAAACTCCTCCCCATCACCTCCAACCCCCTCCCCTCAGCCACCCCTATCTCCCCAACGCCCCACTAACCCTCACTCCCCACTCTCCCCTCTCCTCTCTCCCCTCTCCGCCTTAACTCATCCTCCTCTCCCCCCTCCCCCCTCTTCCCCCTCACTCCCCTCACCCCTCATCCCTCTTTTCCCCTCACCCTTCACCCCTCTTCCTCCCCCATCTTTCCCCCCTCTTCTTCCCTCACCCCCTCACCCCTCACCTACTTCCCCCTCCTTCCCCTCACCCCTCACCTTCTTCCCTCACCCCCTCACCCCTCACCCCTCTTCTTCCCCCCTCCCTCACCCCTCACCTTCGTCCCCCTCCTTCCCCTCTCCCCTCTTCTTCCCCCTCCCTCACCCCTCACCTTCTTCCCCGTCCCTCCCCTCACCCCTTACCTTCTTCCCCCTCCCTCACCCCTCACCTTCTTCCCCCTCCTTCCCTTCTCCCCTCTTCTTCCCCCTCCCTCACCCCTCTCCCCCCCTCCCCCTCCTTCCCTTCTCCCCTCTTCCTCCCCCTCCCTTACCCTTCACCTTCTTCCCCCTCCTTCCCTTCTCCCCTCTTCCTCCTCCTCTTCCCCCCACCCCTCTCCCCCCTCTCCCCCCCTCCCCCTCGAACCGACAGACCGACAGTGTTGTTGACGTGTCGCTTCGAGCTGTGTTGACATAAACAGGCGAACTCTGCTGTGTAAGACTGTTTTGACTTGTACAAGGGCGAGTGACTATTAATTGTATTTTTCGAAATTGTGGCGTAACGGGTTGGAGGGAAGGGAGGGAGGGGAGGGAGGGGAGGGGAGGGAGGGGAGGGAGGGAGGGTGGGAGGGAAGGGTTGGAAGGGAAGGGTTGGAAGGGAGGGAGGGGAAGGGAGGGAGAGAGGGAGAAGTGAAAAAAGTAAAGGTAAAATAGGATTGGTGATAATGAAAGAAAGAATGATAGAGAGAAAGAGAAAGAGAGGACGAGAGAGAGAGAGATAGAGTGGGAGGGAGGGAGAGGGGGAGGGAGGGAGAGGGGGAGGGAGGGAGAGGGAGGGAAAAAAGGGGTCTCGTCACAGGTCCGTTGTTACGAAATCTTATTTCAGCTAATGGTGGAACATAGACACAATACACGTGCCGGTATCACATATGACTTTGGCCCATGTGCGTGTGTGTGCGTAAATGTGCGTCTGTATGCGTGTTCTCTTTCTCTCTCTTTCTCTTTATTTTTTCTCTCTTCCTTTATCTCTTTCTTTCTTTCTTTCTCTTTCTTTCTTTCTCTTTCTTTCTTTCTCTTCATTCTTTCTTTCTTTTTTCTTTCTTTTTCTCGTTCTTTTTCTTTCTTTCTTTTTTTCTTTCTTTCTCTTACTTTCTCTGTGTGTGCGTGCATGCGTGCGTCTTCTGTGTGTGTGTGTGTGTGTGTGTGTGTTTTTTTTTATTTTTTATGTGTGTGTTTAGGTATAACGAATGCGTGGAAAATTTAATGTTCCAATATTCGCGTGCTTCCGTTTGTGCGCAGATATGATCTCCGTAAATGTATGTGAACAAGAGCTACACAAACTCGCTTCAGCCGAACCTCCATCTGGTTCACATCCATCAAAGATCGGGGCAGAAAGGGGAGTGGCTGGGTAGGGGGGGGGAAAGTAGGGGAAGGGTAGGGGGGGAATGTAGGGGAAGGGTATGGGGAGGAGGAGGGAGTGCGGATGGGTAAGGGGGGAAGGTAGGGGAAGCGTAGGGGGGGGGGGGGGTAGGGTAGGTCACGGATAGAGGGAAGGGATGGAGAGGGAGGGATATAGGGAGGGGAGGATAAAGGGAAGAAGGAAGAGAATAGGGGGTGAGAGCTAAGGGGAAGGGTATAGGGACGAGGGGAAGGCGTAGTAGGGAAGGGTATGGGGAGGAGGAAGGATACGGAGGGTGGGGGAGGGGGGAAGGAGGAGGAGAGGGGAGGGGAAGAACCTCCTTATTAACCAACGACTCGAGGTCAGGCCGGAGTTCGAAGGGCGTCCCCGAAAGGCCCACAACGGCGCCCTTGATATCCCCCGTCGAAGGGGCAGAGGGCACGGCCTCTACTTCTCTTCCTCCTCCTTCTTCTCGGGATCTCTCTTCCTCTCTTTTTCATACTGCTTTTCATTCTCCTCTCCTCCTCCTCCTTTTCTTCTTCTTCCTCCTCTTCTTCTTTTTCATCCTCCTCCTCTTTCTCTTCTTATTTTTCCTCGTCCTCCTCTTCTTCCTCTACCTCCTCCTCCTCCTCTTCCTCCTCCTCTTCCTCCTCATCCTCCTATTCCTCCTCTTCCTCCTCTTCCTCCTCTTCCTCCTCTTCCTCATTCTCTTCCTCTTCCTCTTCCTCCTCCTCCCCCTCCTCCTCCTTTTCCTCCTCCTCCCTTTCCTCTTCCTCCTCCTCCTCCTCCTCCTCTTCCTCTTCCTCTTCCTCTTCCTCTTCCTCCTCCTCTTGCCGAAGGCCTCAGGAGCACGTGGTCGCTCACAGCATTGCCCGGCCTCTGTCCTCCTGCCCGTGTGTTGTCTTTGGCGCTTGTGATTCTGCTGTGTCGAAACTGCTGCCAACTGCTTCTGCTGTTACTGCTGCTGCCTCTCCTCCTGCTGGTTTCGTCGGTGTATTTCGCTGTTTATTTGATTATATATATATATGTTTTTTTGTTTTTTTTTTTTCCTAGGTGATAATCGTCTCCGTTATCGGATTTTTTTAAAATTTGCTTCGCTCGTTAGTCTGTCGTAATTATGCATAAATGCTTGATTGATTTCCATTTAGATTGAGTTTTTTTTTCTTTAGATCTTAATTTAAGGGAAAAAATCTATTCGTATTTCCATAATTGGATATTTTTTTAAAAGGAGCACCCTTCTAACGTGACGTTTTATTGGTAAATTATATGATTTATTCAACGTATATTTTTATGTTTTCGATTTTCATGAACGTATTTTTTTTTTTTTTTTTTTTTTATCGTTTTGGTGGTTGATAAGGGAGGAAGGAGGAGGGAGTGAGAGGATAAGAGAATAAGGAAGAGAGACGAAGGAGGGGAGATAAGGGAGAAAAGAAAAAGGTAGAGACGGGAAAGAGAAGGACAAAGACGAAAAAAAAAAAGAAAAAAAAGAAGGAAGGAGAGGAGAGAAGAAAAAGTAGAAGACGAGGGAGAAGAGAAGGACGAGGGAGGGGAGAGGGCAGGTTGAGAGGTCATTCTCCTTATTTGACCTCTTGCGCCAAGGTCAAATAAGCCAGTCAGTGTTTAAGTCAAAACACGGAAAAACCAGAAGCCGATGCGACGCCAGGCCAGGAACAAAATGTCTATCGAAACAATGGCTTTAATTGCCTCGTAAGATAAGCAAGAAAATGGCGCCAAGATGAAATTGCCCGCGACGGATCCACGAACGCTTTCAAAGGCAGCCGACGGAGGGCGACGCTATGCGAACGCCGAGCTGAGTTGGCGATATTGGCGATTCCTTTTCATCTCTGGATTTAACGAGGCTTTGTATTTATATTCGATTATTATCATCATCTCTTTCTCTATTTTTCTCCCTTTTCTGTATTAATTCTTTCCATTTCCTTTTTTTATTTTTTTATGTCTAGTTTTTGTACATTTTTTTTTGTTTTGTTTATCTAGCTTTTGCCAGCGCGATCCGCGGATGCCGCCGCATTCATGAAAAGTTGTTACGCGAACGGTCATTGACAACAAATAATCTCCGGCACAGTTGCAGCTTTTCGTTTCGTTGCATTTGTTGTGCTCTTGTTGCAGTTGCATTGCACGGTGTTGATGCGAGTTTATGAGTGCTGGAGCCTCTGTGTCGCCGTTCGTATGAGTGAATATTCCTCATAATCCTCATGACAGAAGTATGAGCTCGGGAGGGAGAGGGGGGCGGGGCTTATGGCCTCAATGGCGGACGATTTAGGTCATGTCGTTCGGAGTAAAAGTTAAAGAAGAGAGGAGGGAAGAGAGAGAGAGAGGGGAAGAGAGAGGAGGAGATGAGGGGAGAGAGAGAGAGGACGAGGAGGGAGAGTCAGAAAGAGAGAGAGAGAGAGAGGAGGAGGAGGGAGAGAGAGAGAGTGGAAGGGAGAGGAGAGTCGGAAAGAGAGATGAGGGGAAAAGGAGAGGAAGAGGAAGAGGGGAAAAGGAGAGGAAGAGGAAGAGGGGAAAAAGAGAGGAAGAGAAAGATGATGAGGAGAGGAGGGAAGAAGAACCGGAGGAGATCAGGAGCGGAGTGGAAAGGAAGTAGTACAGATTAGGAGATTAATGAAGAAATGGAAGAAGACAGTAATTTGGGATAAAGTGGAAGTGGGGATAAGTGAAACGAGAAAGAAATGAAAGCAAAAGAAAGAATATAGGATTAGTGCTTTAGAGACAATGCCACACAATTCCTTTCTTTCCTCCTCCTTCCTCTCTCCCATTCCGTTTCCCTCTCCCTCTCTCTCTCTCTCTCTCTCTCTCTCTCTCTCTCTCTCTCTCTCTCTCTCTCTCTCTCTCTCTCTCTCTCTCTCTCTCTCTCTCTCTCTCTCGTCTTGCAATCGATGGCGTGCAACTGCAACTCTAAGAGCCCTTCGCTTGCGCCTCTGCCAAGGGATCGGCTTTAACATCGGACGCTCGCTGGTTCCAGGGGCGCCCCCCCCCCCCCTCTCTCTCTCTCTTGCTCTCTCTCTCTCTCTCTCTCTCTCTCTCTCTCCCTCTCTCTCTCTCTCTCTCTCTCTCTCTCTCTCTCTCTCTCTCTCTCTCTCTCTCTCTCTCTCTCTCTCTCTCTCTCTCTATCTCTATCTCTATCTCTCTCTCCCCCTCTCTCTCTCTCTCTCACTCTCTCTCTCATTTTCTCTCTCTCTTTGTTTTTTCTGGTTTTTCGCTCCCTCTTTCTCCTCTCCTCTCCTCTCCTCTCCTCTCCTCTCCTCTCCTCTCCTCACCTCTCCTCTCCTCTCCTCTCTCTCTCTCTCTCTCTCTCTCTCTCCGCTACTCGCTTCCGCTTCCCTTCTCCTCCTTTCGCCCTCCCATCCTCCCCCTCTTTCTTTCCTTCTCAAATAACCTTCTGTCAACAAGAGGGCAAGAAATGACAAGATTTAGGGAAGAGGAAATGGCAATCTTCCTTTTCTTTCCCCTCTTCCTCCTCTTCCTCCTCCTCCTCCTCCTCCTCCTAATTTTCCTCGTGTTTTTTCTGCCTCCGTTTTTGCCTTTTCTTCTCTTGTTCGTTCTGCTTTGTCTCCCGTTCTCTTCGTTTTTTTTTTTTTTTTACTTCTCCTTATTTCTTTCTTCCATTCATTCCTCCTTTTGATATAAGAAAGGGAGAGAGAGAGAAAGAGGAGGAAGGAAGGACGGAAGGTGGATGCGAAGAGAAGAAAGAGAAGGCAAGGAAGAGGAGGATAAAAGAGAAAAAAAAGAAGAAAGAAGAAACAGAAGGAGAAGAAAAAGGAAGAAAAGATATGAACGAGAAGTGCTGAAGAGAGAGAAGAGAAGAAAAGGAGGGAGAGAAGAGAGGAAAATAGAGAGGAAAAGTGGATAGGAGAGGAGGAAAAGAGGAAAGCTGGAGAAGGGAGAAGGAGGTAGGAAGAGAGAGGGGGGAAGAGGGAGGGGGAGGGTTACCAAAGGGCGCGGGTCGTTTAAAAGGATCTTTCACAAGAGGCAGTTACTCATGTAGTATTCAGTTCTCCTGTTACCAGCTTGTCGGCTAATTAGAACCTTGTGACCAGTGCGAGTGTGAGAGAATGAATGGAGGAATAGTGTGTGTACGTATGTGTGTGTGTGTGTGTGTGTTTGTATTGTATTTTCTTTCTTTCTGTTTTTTTTTTCTCTTTGTTTTTGTTTAAATTATTGCCTTTTCTTCTGTTTTCATTCGTTTGTTTAATCTCTTTTTTACGTTATATTTGTTTGTTTCTTCATGTTCTCGTTTTATTTCTATTCGCACTGTTTCGTCTCTCATTCTAGTCTTTTTATATGCCTCACTCTCTATCTCCCTCTTTCTTCCTCTCTTTCTCTCTCTTCTTCCTCTCTCTTTCTCGTCGTTAAAGTCTCTCTATCTCCTTCTCCTTCATCTTGTTTAAGTACCAACATCAGCGCATTTTTCCCCTTCGGAAGTTGTAAACACACATTTCTCGTTTTGCAACTTGCTCTTCTTCCTCTCCTCCTTCTCCTCCTCCTCCTCTCCTCTTCTTCTTCTTCTTCCTCCTCCTCCTCCTCCTCCTCCTCCTCCTCCTACTCCTCCTCCTCCTCCTCCTCCTCTCATCCTCCTCCTCATTCTACTCCTCCTCCTCCTCCTCCTCCTCCTCCTCCTCCTCCTCATCCGCCTTCTCCTCCTCCTCCTCTCCTCTTCTTATTCCTCCTTCTCCTCCTCTTCCTCCTCTCCTCCTCCTCCTCCTCCTTCTCCTCCTCCTCCTCCTCCCCCCTCCTCCTCCTCCTCCTCCTCCTCCTCCTCCTCCTCCTCTTCCTACTCCTCCTTATCCTCGCTCTCTTTTTCCTCCTCTCCTTCCTTCTTCATCCATCTCCTCCTCCTCTTCCTCCTCCTTCCCCCTCTCCCTCAACCTCCACCTCCTCGTTCTCCTCCACCTCCTTTTCCCCCTCCTCCTCCTCCTCCTCCTCCTCCTCCTCCTCCTCCTCCTCTTTTTCTTCTTTTTCTTCCTCCTTCTCCTTCGCATCAATCAACATCAAGGCGTAAATAA
>NC_061846.1:1812429-1817429 GCF_019202785.1 Penaeus chinensis
TATCTATCTCTTTCCTCTCTCTCTCTCTCTCTCTCTCTCTCTCTCTCTCTCTCTCTCTCTCTCTCTCTCTCTCTCTCTCTCTCTCTCTCTCTCTCTCCCGTGTCACGTTCTCACATTTCAACTGTTGATTTCTGTTGTCGTTCCGAATAATTAACGCTTGGTCGTTGAATAAGAAGCGACTGGAATTGGCTGTATAAAGCTCTTAATTGAAACGTCTAATGGTGTAGAAAAATTGAAGGGGGGGGGGGTAAGGATAGTAAAGGAGAATATGTAGAATAGGAATAGACGCGAGTGAAGGAGGGTAGGAAGGGAGGAAGAAGGAGAGAGAGAAAGAGAGAAAGAGATGGACAAACAAACAGACAGACTGAAAAAAGGACACCCTACCTCCCCCCCCCCCAAAAAAAAAAAAGCGAGAGAGAGAGAGAGAGAGAGAGAGAGAGAGAGAGAGAGAGAGAGAGAGAGAGAGAGAGAGAGAGAGAGAGAGAGAGAGAGAGAGAGATAGAGAGAACGAGAGAACGCGATAGAAAAGAGCGAGAGAAAGAGAAAATTAGGGCAAGTTACATATAAGGACAAGCGGAGGGGAATAAGGTAGGAGGGGATTGGGGAAAAGGGGAGGAGTGTGAAGGGGGGGAGGGGAGGTGGGGGAGGAGGGGGAGGAAGGGGGGGGGGTGTAGACGTCGCAGGGGTTTCCAACTCAGCAGGAGGAGACGGCGAGGCAGATGGTGCGTAACAGAAGGTGACTGAGAAAGGAACATAATCCTGTAGAAAGCGTGGATGCTCGTGTTTTATTGCCTTTGTTGATGCGAGAGAATTTTCTTTATTTTTGGGGGTGTTATTATGTGTTTTGTTGTTGTTGTTGTTGTTGCTGTGTTTGTTGTTGTGTTTGTTTTGTTTGTTGGGAAAGCTGGTTGCACAAATATTTATTATTGTTGATGTTGTTGTTGATATTATCATTATTATTATTATTATTATTATTATTATTATTATTATCATTATTATTATTATTGATGTCTCACCCCCAACGAAAACCCAAAATCTCTTCCCCTCGGTCTCACCCCCGCCCTTCTCCCCCCTCCAGGTGTGGTTCCAGAACAAGCGCAGCAAAGAGCGGCGGATGAAGCAGCTCACGACCATGGGCATGCGCGCGCACCTCTTCGCCAACCCACGGAAGCTGCGCGACCTGCCCCTGGGGATGGAGGACGGCTATGGCTTCTTCCCCGGCTACAATGGGTTCCCCGGACAGCAGTTCCCGGGGTACTTCGGACCCCAGCAGCCCATGGGCTACCCGCACAGTGAGTGGAGTGCTGGGAGTTTTTTGTGTGTGGGTGTGTGGGTGTGTGTGGGTGTGTGTGTGTATGTGTGTGTGTGTGTGTGTGTTTGTGCGTGTGTGTGTGTGTGTGCGTGTGTTTGTGGGTGTGTGTTTGTGTGCGTGTCTGTGTGTGTGTGTCCGTGTGTGCGTGTGTGTGTTCGTATATTTACGTTTATCTTTATCTTTGCAAATAACGCTGCCAAAACTAGTGTCCCTTCGTCTCCTTTCTTCCTAATCTAACCCCCTCCCCCCTCTCTCCCCTCCAGTGGGCCCTGGCATGGAGCAGCCCCTCCCCCCCGGCGGACCCATGGGCGGCGCTGAATTCCCCGGGATGCCGCCCATGGCCACCATGATGGGCGAGGCCTGCCCCCCCCACCCCCCCATGACCTCGCCCTCCGAAGAAATGGTCCATGGAGGTGAGTAGGCCTATGCTATGGCCAGATTTTTATTATTTTTATTTTTTTAAACTTTATATATATATTTTTTTTTTTTTTGGTGTTTAGATTCATGTCCGTGTTGATAGATAGACTGAGATATAGATAGGTAAATCAAAGAGATAGATCGAGATAAAAATCACAGTTATATGGATACGTTTTATAAGCCTACATTATTTTCCTCGTCCCTAACGCCATCTTTTTTTCTCCTCCCAACAGGCGGGTTCAGCGATCACCAGAGCTCGGAGATCTTGGCATGGTAACGGGCATCTATACCCCTCCCCCCCCTCTCCCCCCCTCCCCCTTACACCAATACACCCCCCCCCCTACCCGGCACCACATACCCGAAATGCCCCCTCTTCTCCCCCTCTCCCCCCTCCAACCCCCTCTCCCTACCTACGCCCTCATACCCCAAAATGCCCCCTTCCCTCCCCCTCCCCCCCACACCCCCTCCCTGCCCACGCCCACATACCCGACATGCCCCGCCCCCCCGCCCCCCGTCTGAAGAGCGCCATGCCTCCGCCTCCGCCGACGTGCGCACAACTCGCCAACCAAAGATATCTATGCGCAGGTCCTCGCTGACGTCACGGATTTTGCTATGATGACGTCATCTGAGTCTGGCTATGGAAATAAAACAAACAAACAAACAAATGGACAAATGGACAAAAAACATAATACTAAGTTAAGAAAGTGTTAATATTATTTCTGAGTTTATCCATCACATTTGAATTTTTTTTGTGCTCTATTTGATAATGAAATGTGTGGAATTTAATTGTAGAATTGTATAATGTATGGATGTTATAGAGAGACAACTACAAAACAATTACAAAAAAAAACAACCTACAAAAAATAGTATTTCACGACAAATACAAAACAAACAAAGTAAACCCTATTTTTGTCACGTGACAATCCAGATATTTGAAGAAGAAAAAAAAAACAATTCTCACAAAAAAAAAAAAAAAAAAAATGCTAAAAAAAAAATAATGTCGGATTGATGTCGTCCAAAAGGTGTTTTAAGGTAATTTGTAACGCCGCGGAAGTGACTGTTAGATTACAATTTATATAACTATAATTTCATAATTTAAAACGAAACATTTGTATATTATATTTTCCACCCGCCCTTCCTCCTCCTCCTCTTTCTCCTCTTCCTCCTCCTCTTTCTCCTCTTCCTCCTCCTCCTCTTTCTCCTCCTCCTCCTCCTCCTCCTCTTCCTCCTCCTCCTCTTCTTCTTCTTCCCCTTTCTCCTCCTTCCTCTTTTCCAAATCTAACGGTCGTTTCCATCGATTTTGTGGAAAGCGTGAATCTATTTGGGAGAATGAATAAACAGAGTAGCGTTAATAAACCATAAACACAAAAAAATATAATCAAAATGCATGAAAACAAAACGAAGAGAAAGAGGATACAGAGACTAAAACGTATCCACATTTCGCTGAATTTTTCATAATTTTTTTTTTCCTAAATATCTCTACATATATATATTTTTTTTTTTCTTCAAGCGAATGAATGTATTATATTTTTTGGTGAAGATCATTTTGTACAAATTTTCTCCCTCAAATATATTCGCCTTTCCTGGTTTATTGCCTCTCATTTTCTGTATTTATAAGGACGGGGAGCAGAGAGATACACTGGGTGGGTGGGGGTGGGGGTGGGGGGGATGGGGGGGTTGGGTGGGTGGGCCAGGGTGGGTGTTGTACATAGACAGGGAACTTGACTGTACAGAATGTTGTAAGTGCTATAAAGAAATTTCCTTTACTTTTTAATGTTTTCCCCTTTTTTTGTAGATAGTGAATTTTCTCTCTCTTCGTATTTTTTTTTTTTTTTTAATTTCTTTCATTTTCTCTTCCTTTCTCTTTCTTCTTTTTTTTCATTTTCTTTTTTATTCTCGTTTCTCTCTTACCTATCTCGTAATTTTTTTTCTCTCTCTATTTTGTGGAATTAGTCCTTTGTACTTACTATATATACTCTTTATTATGCATTGCTTTTTTTATATATATTATATATGTATTTTTTTTCTCTCCTCGATATGAAAAGAAAAAAAATCATAAAAAAAGGAACATAGAATGAAAATGGTCTGTTTTTTTTTTTTCTTATTTTTTTTTTTTTTTTTTTTACTCGTTTGACGCTTAGCAGGTAACATGTGCATACGATCACTAACTAACTTTTAAGACTGCTGTATGATGATGGGAGTGACGTAGCTATGACGTGTCTATGACGTGTCTATGACGTGTCTATGACGTGTCTATGACGTGTCTATGACGTGTCTATGACGTGTCTATGACGACGTGTCTATGACGTGTATATGACGTGTCTATGACGTGTCTATGACATGTCTATGACGTGTCTATGACGTGTTTTTGATGTAGCTCTGACGTGGGCCGAGTGGAGGCTCCTGGTGATGATGTCGGTAATATATTTATGTGAATGTTATTTACTTCTTCTGAGTCTGATGTCCTTGCATGGCGCCTAGCTGGAAGCGAAATTTATTTATAATGTTTATAATGTTTCATGTGACTAGGTAATGACGTCGAATTCCGAAGGTTGGCTGATTTATGACGTCACACTTGGATTTCTGTGGTGGCGCTACCTGTTTACTCGACGAGTGTGACGTCATAACTCGGGTTCCAGCCGATATATGACGTCACACTTGGATACTATGACGTCATTACCTGTAACTCCACGAGGCTGATGACGTCACACTCTAGGAGGATCTAAAGGAGGTGACGTCACACTCGAGGAGAGAGTCTCACACACTCGAAAAAAAACTGACTTCTGAGAGATTGAAAAGAGGGAAAGAAAGAAAGAAAGAAGAAAAAATATAATAATCTCTTATCTTTCTCAAGTCTGAAGTGTACGAGAGATGTTTATGAATATGTAATGAAGTTCCCTCCCCTCCTTCCTCCCTCTCTCCCCCTTCTTTTCTCTCCCCCTCCCTCATTCTCTCGCTAAAAAGGGCGAAAAAACTCATCCAGTCAAAATATTATTTAATATGTGAAAAAAAAATATAAATGATTGTGATCTCCGAATACTCACTATTATTATTATTAATGTTATTATTATTATTATTATTATTATTCCTAAAATGATCATCATTGTCATATTTCTTCGACGTTTTCTTTCTCTTTAAAGAAAATGGAATAGAGGGAAGGGGGGAAAAACATAAGAAAAGCACCCCCTCAAAAAAAAAGAAAAAAAAATGAACGCAAATATGGATAATATAACTATGAACAAGTGAACAAGTATTATAGTTTTATCCATGT
>NC_061846.1:1892001-1897001 GCF_019202785.1 Penaeus chinensis
TTATCTTTTGCGAATTAATTTCCCCATATATGAGATAATATATTGACTGTTATGCTTGTAATCCGAATTTCAAATCCCCATTTGTGTGTGTTTCTTTACAGATGTGTGTGTTATGCAAACAATAATGTGTGTACTTATTATTATACTTACGTGCTGATTCATGTCTGTCTCAGTTTGTTTTATTTTAAGTTTACGAATGAATTAGCAAGTTCATCAGTTATTCCCGCTATATAAGTTTTGTTCATGTTATTGGGCTCTGCTACTCCTTGTAAAAATATTGTATTAGCAAGTAATTTAACTGGCATTACGTTGTCTATGCTTCGTTAGATAACACAGTACATAGGAGAAGGCAGATAGTGAGAGAGAGAGAGAGAGAGAGAGAGAGAGAGAGAGAGAGAGAGAGAGAGAGAGAGAGAGAGAGAGGAAGAGAGAGAGATAGAGAAAGAGAGAGAGAGAGAGAGAGAGAGAGAGAGAGAGAGAGAGGAGAGAGAGAGAGAGAGAAAGAGAAAGAGAGAGAGAGAGAGAGAAAGAGAGAGAGAGAGAGAGAGAGAGAGAGAGAGAGAGAAGAGAGAGAGAGAGAGAGAGAGAGAGAGAGAGAGAGAGAGAGAGAGAGAGAGAGAGAGAGAGAGAGAGAGAGAGAGACTGAGAGAAAGAGAGAGAGAGACTGAGAGAAAGAGAGAGAGAGAGAGAGAGAAAGAGAGGAACAGAGAGAGAGAGAGAGAGAGAGAGAGAAAGAGAGACAGAGACAGAGAGAGAAGGGAGGGGGGAGATAAACACAGTATTTTCCCCTCCCAATACATTCCAAATAAGATGAAACAACACGATAAAAAATCGTACCTTCCCTCCCCTCAGTCCCCTCTATCCTCCCCTCCCCCCTTTTCTCCCTCCCTCCTACCCTCCCTTCCTCCTAACTCCCCCCTGGTCCCCCTTCCTCTATTCCCTACCCTTCCTACCTCCCCCTTCCCCCTTCCCCTTTCCCCCTTCCCCGTCCCCCTCTCCCCTTCCCCCTTCCCCCTTCCCCCTTCCCCGTCCCCCTTCCCACTTCCCCCTTCCCCATCCCCTCCCCCTTCCCCCTACCTCAAAAAAAAAAGAAATAAAAAAAAATGCAGCTACCGACTACCACAAAACAACCCTTTCCCACATCGATAATGATGATAGATACCCCGATAGACATATTTATCTCGGGATAATATATTGTCCTCCCCTCCCCCCCACTCCCCCGTTAATTACAAAAGTCGGGGAAAAAAGAGGAGGAGGAGGAGGAAGAGAATGAAGAGGAGGAGGAGGAAGAAAATGAACAGGAGGAGGAGGAAGAGAATGAAGAGGAGGAGGAGGAGGAAGAGACTGAAGAGGAGGAGGAGGAGGAGGAAGAGAATGAAAAGGAGGAGGAGGAGGAGGAAGAGAATGAAAAGGAGGAGGAGGAGGAGGAGGAGGAGGAAAAAGAAGAAGATGAAGAAAAGAAGAAGAAACGAAGAAGAAGAAGAAGGAGAATGTAGAAGAACAAGAACAAAACAAAACAAAAAAAAAACACAAAAAAAACAAGAAAAAGAAGAAGAAGAAAAGAAAAAGAAGAAAACGAAGAAGAAGGAGGAGGAAAAGGAAGAGAATAAAAGCGTAGATAGGATAATCATCGGGTTCCTTAACCTATAGCTCCTGATCGAATCGAGAAAAGAGTGAATCGGCAAAACGTCTTCTCTGTTGATCAAATATTCTCAGATATATGATGCTAACATTGATCATTCTTGTTGCAACAGTTGTCATCATTGTTGTTATTAGCTTATTAGCATTATCATTATTATTATTTTTATCATTATCGTCATTGTCATTATCATTGTTTTCATTATTGTTATTGTTGTTATTATTATTATTATTATCATTATGATTGTTATTATTATTATTATTATCACTATGATTAGTTACATTATAATTATTGTTATCATTATTATTATTATTATTTTTATCATTATTATCATTATTATCATTATTATTATTATCATTATTATTATTATAATTGTTATTATTATCATCATCACTGAAATTAGTTTTATTATCACCATCATCATCATCATCATTATCATTATCATCATTATTATCTTTTTCATTATCTTTATTATGATAAAAGCAATACATTGTATAAATCATGCATATATGATAGAAAATAATTCTTCACTTTAAATGAATACATTTGATATAACGATAGCAACAAGCGGTATAATTCACTTTTTAATATATTCTACAAACAGAGTCATTATATAAACAAAAATAATATGGATAAAAAAGAAGCGAAACTTTACGTAATATCACACGAAAAAAAAATAATAATTTAAAAAGATTGATAAATGTAAAAATATCGTACATGATAATGCCTTCTGTACCAACATTAGTAACGATAATGACAATGATAATGACAGCAATTTCCATGATGAGACTAATTATAATGTATACAGCAGCCTGGTCAATATATTATGATCCGACCCTAAAAAAGGTATCTATTTCGTGTCGATTTTCGTACTGCAATAAAATCGAATAAAGTCTTGAAATTGAGATTGAAATAGTTTCTTTCAACGTAATCGGCGCTACAAATCGTATGGGTGCATTTGTTATAACAGAAACAAAAAAAAAAAAAAAAAAAAAAAAAAATTGTAACGAAAAAAAGCCTATAATCTATCGAAAATATGAAATGTAATTGTTCATTTGTGAAACATTTTCGACTCGCAACTTGTGGTTTGAGATGATAATGGTTCACGGCGAATGGTTCGCGTGGTGTTTCGAATCATTTGGTGGTTCGAATCACGTGGTGTTTCGAATCATTTGGTGGTTCGAATCACGTGGTGTTTCGAATCATGTAGTGTTTCGAAGTATTTGGTGTTTCGAATCACGTGGTGTTTCGAACCATTTGGTGTTTCGAATCATTTGGTGTTTCGAATCATGTGGTGTTACGAATCATTTGGTGTTTCGAATCCTTTGGTGTTACGAATCATTTGGTGTTTCGAATTATTTTGTGTTTCTAATCATGTGGTGTTTCGAATCATTTGGTGTTTCGAATCATGTGGTGTTACGAATCATTTGGTGTTTCGAATCCTTTGGTGTTTCGAATCATTTGGTGTTTCGAATTATTTTGTGTTTCTAATCACGTGGTGTTTCGAATCATTTGGTGTTTCGAATCAATTTGTGTTTCGAATCATTTTGGTGTTTCGAATCCTTTGGTGTTACAAATCATTTGGTGTTTCGAATCATTTGGTGTTTCGAATCATGGGGTGTTTCGAATCATTTGGTGTTTCGAATTATTTTGTGTTTCTAATCACGTGGTGTTTCGAATCATTTGGTGTTTCGAATCATTTGGTGTTTCGAATCATTTGGTATTTTAAACTATATTTATCAAAAGAGTTACCTACGCTTTGATTATGATTAAAATAATGATATTGATGACGTTATCTGTTATCTTTCGATTGATATTGGCGATATTAGTGTTTATACCAATTATGATATTGATAGTTGCCTAAATTAGTTATGAAAAGTCGTTATATTATCTATACTAATATTATTGTTCCCGATATCAATGAAATTGAAATGAGACCTGAGAAACATAAAAAAAAATAACAACGATGACATTAGCAATAGTTAATTTATAGTAATTGGTAAATCAATATCAATATCGATCCCAAAACATTCACATTTATTAAAAAAAAAAAATTAATTATAAAAAAAAAAGTCTCATTACGATACCCGGAAAAAAAATATAATAAATTGCATTCTTAAACTAAAATGTCAGAATATATTATATGCTAATATCTTATTATATTTATAAAAAGAAAATATATATATATATATTTTTTTTTTTTTTTTTTTTTTTTAATTCTTCTTCTTTTTCGAAGTTAGTATTTTCGTTGTTTATATATTTATTAATTTATTATTTTTTATCCTTTATTTCCCATCTATAATTTTTTATTCCCTTTCATTATCGTTATTAATTCGTTTCTTATTTTTCTTTTCTTTTCATTTTCTTCTTTTTTACTTATTTTATCTATTATTTTTTTTTTTTTTTCGTTTTATTTTCTTTTGTTTTGTGCGTGAATGTGACGAAAGATTTTTAATCATACGGTACTATCTATTTCTCTCTTTTTTTTTGCTCTTCTTCGTGTTTATCCTTCATTGCCTTCTCCTTTTTTGGGGGGTGTTGTTTATTATTCCTATATGCTCTTCTTATTTTTCTTTTTTCTTTTTCTTTTATTCGCTTATTTCGTCTACCATTTTCCTGTCTTCTTTCTTTCGATTCCTTTCTCTCTATTTCCTTCACACTTTTCATTTTTCCTCCTCCTTTTCATCATCATCCTCTTCTTCTTCGTTTTCCTCCTCCTCTTCCTCCTCCTCCTCCTCCTCCTCTTCTTCTTCTTCCTCCTCCTCCTCTTCCTTCTCGCCCTTCTTATTCTTCTCAACCTCTTCCTCTTCTTCTTCCTCCTCCTCCTCCTCCTCCTCCTCCTCCTCCTCTTCTTATTATTCTTCCTCCTCCTCTTCCTTCTCGTCCTCCTTCTTTTTCTTCTCAACCTCTTCCACTACCTCCTCCTCCTCCTCCTCCTCCTCCTTTTCTTCTTCTTCTTCTTCTTTCTCCTCCTCCTCCTCCTCCTCCTCCTTTTCTTCTTCTTCTTCTTCTTTCTCCTCCTCCTCCTTCTCCTCCTCCTTCCTTTTCTTCTCAACCTCTTCCTCCACCTCCTCCTTCATAACTCGTTCCCCCATTTTCCTCGCGACACGAAATTCCCTCAAGAATATTGCAACTCTCTCGAAAATGTCCTCCGACGCCCCCCCCCCCCCCCCTCCACACTCCCCACACCCTACCCTCACCCCGGCAACCTTCCACCAATGCCCTCCCCCAATACCCACCCCCTATCCTACCGATCCCCCCTCCCCTCCCTTCTCCTCCCCTCCCCTCCCCTCCTCTTCCCTCCCCATGTACCCAATTCTCCTTCCCTTCCCCTCCTCCCTCTCCTCCTCCTCTCCCCCCC
>NC_061846.1:1904501-1907001 GCF_019202785.1 Penaeus chinensis
CCACACACAACCCCTACAACCTCCTCCCCTTACCCCTACCCCCCTTTCCCACCCTCCCTCCCCCCACACCCCTACCAACTCCTCCCTTTCCCCCCTACCCTCTTTCCCTCTTTCCCTCCTTCCCTCCCTCCAACACCCCCCCCCCCCTCCCCTCCCCTTCCCTTCCCCCTCAACCCCAGGCCGGAAACAAGCGCCGAGGTCCTCGCACGACCATCAAAGCCAAGCAACTGGAGATCCTCAAGAACGCCTTTGCCTCGACACCCAAGCCAACGAGGCACATCCGGGAACAGCTGGCTAAGGAGACAGGGTTGCCAATGCGGGTTATACAGGTGGGTTTTCGTGGTGATGGTGGTGATGGTGGTGATGGTGATGGTGGTGTTTTGGTGTTATTATTGCTATAACTATTAATATTATTAGTTGTTGTTGTTGTTGCTGTTGGTTTTATTATCATTATCATCACCATCAATATTAAATTTATATCATTATTGCCATCGTTATTACCTTTATTATTTATTATTATTATTATCATTATTATCATTATTATCATCACTGTTATTTCCTTATCCATCTCCCACTCTCTCTCTTTCTCTATCTCTCTTCTTCTTCTTCTTCTTCTTCTTTTTCTTCTCCTCCTCCTCCTCCTCATCATCACCATCATCATCATCATCATCTTCATCATCATCATCATCCTCTTCCTCCTTCTCCACTTCCTCCTCCTCCTCTTTTTGCTCCTCCCTCTCCTCTTCCTCCTCCTCCTCCTCCTCCTCCTCCTCCTCCTCCTCCTCCTCCTCCTCCTACTCCTCCTCCTCCTCCTCCTCCTCCTCCTCCTCTTCCTCCTCCTCCTTCTCCCCCTCTTCTTCTTCCTCCTCCTCCTTCTCCCCCTCTTCTCCTTCCTCCTCCTCCTCTTCCTCCTTCTCCTCCTCCTCCTCCTCCTACTCCTCCTCCTCCTCCTCCTCCTCCTCCTCCTCTTCCTCCTCCTCCTTCTCCCCCTCTTCTTCTTCCTCCTCCTCCTTCTCCCCCTCTTCTCCTTCCTCCTCCTCCTCTTCCTCCTTCTCCTCCTCCTCCTCCTCCCTCCCCCTCTCTTTCCTTCTCTTTCTCCTCCTTCTCCTCCTCATCCTCATCCTCGTCCTCGTCCTCCTCATCCTCCTCCCCCCCCCTCTCCTCCTCCTCTTCCTTCTCCTCCTCGTCCTCCTCCCCTCTTCTCTCCTCCATCTTCTCCTCCTCCCACCTCTCCTCCTTCTCCTTCCCCCTCCCCCTCTCTCTCCTTCTCCTCCTTCTCCTCCTCCTCCTCCTCCTCCTCCTCCTCCTCCTCCTCCTCCTCCTTTTCCTCTTACCTCTCCTCCTCTTCCCTATCCTCCTCCTCTTCCCTATCCTTCTCCTCCTCCTCCTCCTCCCCCCCCTCCCCCTCTCTCTCCTTCTCCTCCTTCTCCTTCTTCGTCTTTCCCATTCCAACTTTTTGAGATAGTATTTTATGCCATGACAAGTGACAACGTTGCTCACTTGTATGGCCACAGATAAGACTAACACAGATTATTCGATATTTGTCTTTCCTTTCTTCTTCTTCTTCTTCTTCTTCTCCTCCTTCTTCTTCTTCTTCTCCTTCTTCTTCATCTTCTTCTTCTTCTTCTCCTTCTTCTTCTTCTTCTCCTTCTCCTTCTCTTTCTTCCTCCTCCTCTTCTTTTTTTTCTTCTCCTTCTTTTTCTTATTATCATTCATCTCCTTCTTCTTCTGCTTCACCTTATTCTTATTATTATTGTTCCTCTCATTATTATTATTTTATTATTAATATTATTATTTTTATTCACCTCCTCCTTCTTCTTCTTCTTCACCTTATTCTTATTATAATAAATGTTCCTCTCCATCTTCTTCTTCTTCTTCTTCTTCTTCTTCTTCTTCTTCTGCATCTTCTTCTTCTTCTTCTTCTCCTCCTTATTCTTATTATTATTATTCCTCTCCTTCTTCTTCTTCTTCGTCTTCTTCTTCTCCTTCTTCATCTTCTTTTTCTTCGTCGCCATCGTCGAAGTCGTTGTCTCTTTCTTCTTCTCCTTCTTCTTCATCTTCTTCTAAACCTTCTTCATTGTCACAATCTCTTCGTTTGTCTACTCCATCTCCTTCTTCCCTTTCCTCTTCCTCTTTTCGTTTGTATTTTTTATTTTTTTATCTCCTATTGCATTTTGTTGTCTTTTTTCTTTTTCTTCTTTTCATCTTTCTTTATTCCCAGTATTTTTTTTTCTCTCTCTTACCAGTTATCTCTGTTTTTCTTCATTATTTGTTTGTCATCACGTTCTACTCTGTGATTTCATCTTCTTAATCCAGTTAGACTAATTCTTCTCTCTTTTATCTTTTCTTCTTCTTCTTTCTTCTCTTCTCTTTACTCTTATTCATCTTTATCTTATTATTTTCTCGTTTCGTCTCTTCTCTTCTCTCATCTCCTCTCTTCTCCTCTCCTCTTCTCTCCTCTCCTCTTCTCTCTTCTCTTCCCCTCTCCTCTCCTCTCCTC
>NC_061846.1:1912001-1922001 GCF_019202785.1 Penaeus chinensis
TGGTATAATACTGTAATATAAATAACAAGAACATACAACACATTAATAAAAAATATATTGTATATGTATTTAAGTTATGATAAGTTTAAGGAAATTAATAATAGTACTTGGACAATATTTATAATATTAATAATATAATATATATTTTTATTAATATTAATAATAATATAGTGATGGTTTAGGAGAAGTCATTTATATTATTTAGAGTTTGATGAACTTAAGTAATTTAGGTAGTAATATGTACAATATAGATGATGAAGAAGTGTTTGAGCAAGATTTTGGATGATGGTTGTGTATATTAATGATTACGGTAATAGTTATATTTATTTCATAATCATTTTTTGTATTAGATTAATTTTGTGTAGGTGTATGGATATTTGGTATGATTGGTGTTGGTTGGGTAGTTCATTGTTGTGGGAGAAATGTTGGTCTAGAGGTTTTATTAGGGAGATGTAGAAAAGAAGATGTTGAAGATATGGGCTACAAAATGATTATCTCGTGTTTATATTAATATAATAAATATTTGAGGTTATTTATATGTTAATTGGGATTTAGGAAGAGGTAAATATAAGAAGAAATACTAAATGCTGTGATAAAGGTTTCAGCTGGTGTAGCCACTCTTAAGGGTGTTGATATATGGGGGGGGGGTGGGGTGTTATTGGTGTGGGAGGTGTTGGGGTTCTAGGTTTTATTGGGACGGGGGCCTGGGCGCGCGCGATCGAGAGGGAGCGGGTGAGGGAGAGATCGCGCGCGAGCGAGTGTGCGTGAGTGCGTGCGTGAGAGCGGGCGCTGGCCCGTGCGCGCAGACGGCGCGAGAGCGCGGAGGGCGCGCGCGAGCGCGAGCGACGCGCGCGCGAGCGCGCTCGCGCGAGAGCGCGAGAGAGCGCGCCACGCGTCGCGCGCGAGGAGCAGCGCGGGTGAGCGGGGTGGGGGGTGGGGGGGGGGGGGGGGGGGGGCGAAGGGGGGAGGGAGAGGCGCGCGCGGGTTGGGGTGTGTGTGTGTGTGTGTGGTGAGTGTGTGTAGTGTGTGAATGGTGTGTGTGTCTGTGTGTGTGATACAGAGCTGTTTTGGGCAACTTCATTCTGAGGTGTGCATAATGGGACCTCACAAAGGTACTACTGGACATGGAGAATTTCACTACGGGGAGAACTGATAATAGCTAAGGCTGAATAATGTGAAACTAAATTATGATCAGGATAATGTGATGGTGTGATTACGGTGGGAATGAGCTAATGAAAGGATAATTGGTAACGATAATGACCAGAAAAAGACGAGACTGAAAGCCTCATGTCGATAAAGACAAGAATCATGAGATAATGACAGGAATCATAAGCATCACTGACAGAAATATAAGCTAATGAAAAGAATACATGCGATCAAGCAAAGAATACTACGCATAACTGGACAGACTAATGCGAGACATGAAAAGACTAATGAGATAATGGAAAAGAATAATGAGATACTGAAAAGTAATACTACGCTAATGAAAAGAATACTAAGCGCTAATGCCCGGAAATCCTAGCTTCCTGCAACGATAATCAGATATGAAAAGAATAACTGAGAGATACTGAAACGAATAACTAAGATAATGAAAAGCATAATCAGCTCTCCTGCCCAGCCTACCTCACGATCTGAAAAGAATAATCGGCAGATCAATGAAAGACTAAATACGATACTGAAAGACATAAGATCACATGAAAGAATATGAGACACTGAACAGCATACATAAAGGATCATGACAAGAATAATACGATAATGAAAATGAATCCTGCGAGAATGAAACCGACTTCCTAAGACTCATGACAAGCATAATGAGATCATGAAAGAGCCTATTACCACAAGCTCCTGAAAGACAATACTCAGACTAATGAACAGAATAATGAGCTCACTGAAAAGAATCTACGATCAACTTGACCAGAAGTATGGAGCAGACTGAAAGAATAATGAGTCTGAAAAGAATCACTGGAGGATAATGAAAGCATAATAAAGATAATGAAAAGGCACTAATACAGATAATCGAACCGACTAATAAGATAATGAAAAGATAATAGATACGAGAACAGATACTGAGCAGAATGAAAAGAATCAACTGCGCTCCTGAAACGCCTAATAAGATAAAGCAAAGCATATCACGATAATGAAATAGGAACTATAAGATAATGAAAAGAATAATAAAGATAATTAAACAGACTAATAAGATAATGACAAGAATTAATAAAGATAAATGAAAAGCATAATGAGCTAGAAAAGAATCATGCAAAGCATAATAAGATAATGAAAGAATAATAAGATCCTGCACGATCAATGCGCTAATGACAAGACTACTAAGATACATGACCAAGTAATACGATTAATGAGCCAGAATAATGCGAGATAGAAAGAATACTAGAGATAAAGAAAAGCTACTGAGATCATGCGAGCGGCAATAATACAAGAATAATGCAAAGACTACTAGCGATACTGAAAAGAATATGAGATAATGAAAGATAATAGGATAATGAAAAGAATACTGAGCAGCCTGAACAGACTCCTGAGATAATGAACTAGAATACAAAGATAATGGGAAAAGAATTATAAGCTAATTGAACAAGAAATACGACTCATGAAAAGAATCAATAAGCATAATGCAAGATCATACGATCAATGACAAAGCAATCCTGAGATCAAGCCAGAATATGAAAAGCATAATCCGCTCATGCTCCGAATCCTACGTCCTGGAACAGACATCTAAGACTAATGCAAGAAGAATTAGCTATGAAAAGAATACTAAAGATAATGAACAGAATAATGAGATACCTGAAAAGGAAATGAAAGCGAATTACTCCGAAAATGAAAGACTCCTGAGCTTACCTGAACGCAGTCATGCGCATCACCCTGAGCGAATAAAAGATGATGCAAAGAATCCATAAGATCATGGCACGAATATAAGCATACTGAAAGTGAATAATGAGGAGAAGAAAAGAATAATGGAAGACTAATGCAAGAATCCTGACAAGATAATGCAGCACAATGACAAGACTACTCGATCAATGCCAGAATCATAAGAACATGCAAGCAACATCAGCTCTGCCACGAATACTCATGATAGCCACAAGCCTACTGAGATCATGACCAGACTACATGAAAAGACTAATCTCAGCTTCAATGACTCGCCTACTCAGACTCCTGCCAAGATATAAGCTAATGAAAGAATATGAGATACTGCCCGCAATAATGCGCGCCTGACCAGACACAATGAGATACTGAAGATCAAGGATAATGGGAAAAGAATAATAAGCTCATGAACAGACTAATACTATAAAGACAAGCATACTAAGATAATGAACAGAATAATCCGATAATGAGAAACTGCATTAATGGAGATCATGAACAGCATATGAAAGATAATAACGATAACTGAAAGACATAATAAGAATGAAAGAATAATAAGATCATGACCAGCGTACTTAAGCTCCTGCACAGAATCATAGATGATGAAAGCTCATACGCTCTGGCACGCCTAAACGATACCTGAACACGCCTCATGCGCGAATGACCGCATCAGAGATACTGCCACGAATCCTGCCCAGCATCACTGCAGATCCTGCCAAGCCTACTCCGGATACTGACACGCCAATCACGCATCCTGACAGTCTATATGAGCGAATGACACGCTTCTGAGATCTTGAAAAAGAAATCATGCGCGAATGCCAAGATAATGAGTCATGAAAGACATAACACGCCTCACAGAACGCCTACTCGGCTACTGAACAGAGTACCTCACGATCAATGACGCCTAATTGATAATGAAAAGACAATATGACCAAGCAAACGCAAAACTGAGATCCTGCCAGAAAACTGACTACCGCCTCTCGATCACAGCAACGCATAATCTGATATTGAACGAAATAATCAGATAAAGAAAAGCACTCCTGAGCTCCTGACAGAATACGCGCTAATGCCCAGACCTCTGCACACGCCTACACAGCTACATGACAGCTCTATGAACCTGCCCCGCCTCTACCGAACCTGCCCAGCCTCATGAGATCGGACAAGAACCTCCTTGGTCTCTTGCCCAAGACTTAATGAGAGATGAAACGACTAATGAGATACTGAAACGAATACAGCGAGCATGCAAAGAATAATGAGATAATGCAAGGCATCATGAGATAATGCCCCGCCTAATCCGCTCCCTGTCACAAGAACTCTTTGCAACAAGGGACAGAATCACATTCATCATCTGACCACGCCAACAAGCGCACCTGTCCCGCTCAAGCCGCTCACCAGCACCGATAATGAGAGCCTGACACGACTATGAGCGCTGCCACCGCACTCCAGAGCTCCAGGACCTCCTCATGACGCTCCAGCAAACGCAAATGCGAACCTGCCCGGCCACATGACGACTACATAAGCTAATATTTCCCCTCCCAACCACTTCACCATCCCCTCCACCTCCTCACCATCCACTCTCACCTTCTCGCCATCTCACCATCTCGCCATCCCCTCACCAGCTCTCCAGCCCTCCACCATCTCGCCTTCCCAGCCACCTGCTCACCATCCCTCCACCATCTCGCATCCTCCAGCATCTCACCATCCCTCCACTTCTCGCCATCCCCTCCACCTTCTCACCATCACCTCTCCTACCTCACCATCCCCCCCACCACCTACCATCCCCCCACCATCTCACCATCCCTCCACATCCCCTCCACCACCTCACCTTCCCCTCCACAAAATCAACATCCTCGCCACCACATCACCATCCCCTCCACCTATCTCACATCCCTCCACCATACTTCTCCATCCCCATTCTCCATTCGCCTGTCCTCCACCATCTCACCATCCCTCCACCAGCTCACCATCCTCCACCACCTACCATCACCTCCACCATCTCGCCATCCCTCCACCAATCTCACCATTCCCTCCACATTCACCATCCCTCCACCACTGCTCACCCATCCCCTCCACCATCTCAACTCCCTCACCATCCCTCCCCAACGCTCCATCCACCTTACACCACACCTCACATCATCCACCACCTCACCATCCCTCCACAACCTCACCTTCCCCTCCACCACCTCACCATCCCCTCCACCATCTCACATCCCCTCACATCCCCTCCACCACCTCACCTCCCCTCCACCATCTCACCATCCCTCTCCATCTCACCATCCCCTCCACCACCTCATCATCCCCTCCACCACCTCACCATTCCCTCCCCACCTCACCATCCCATCCACCATCTCGCCATTCCCTCCACCATCTCACCATCCCCTCCACCATCCCCTCCACCATTCACCATCCCCTCCACCACCTCACCATCCCCTCCACCACCTCACCATCCCTCCACCACCTCACCATCCCCTCCACCACCTCACCATCCCCTCCACCATCTCACCATCCCTCCACCATCCCCTCCACACCTCACCATCCCCTCCACCACCTACCATCCCCTCCACACACTCACCATCCCCTCCACATTCACCATCCCCTCACCATCTCGCCATCCCCTCCACCATCTCACCATCCTCCACCACCTCACCATCCCCTCCACCACACCTCACCATCCCCTCCACCACCTCACCATCCCCTCCACCACCTCACCATCCCCTCCACCACCTCACCATCCCCTCCACCATATCACCATCCCTCCACCATCCCCTCCACCACCTCACCATCCCCTCCACCACCTCACCATCCCTCCACCACCTCACCATCCCCTCTACCATCTCACCATCCCCTCCACCACCTCATCATCCCCCACACCTCTACCATTTCCCTCCACCACCTCACCATCCCCTCCACCATCTCGGCCATCCCTCCACCATCTCACCATCCCCTCCACCATCCCCTCCACCATCTCACCATCCCCTCCACCACCCTCACCATCCCTCTCACCACCTCACCATCCCCTCCACCATCTCGCCATCCACCTCCACCATTCCATCCCTCCACCATCTCGCCTCACATCCTCCATCTCACCTATCCATCCTCCACCTCACCATCCCCTCACCACCTCACCATCCCTCTACCACACTCACATCCCCTCACCAAACTCACCATCCCCTCCACCACCTCACCATCCCTCCACCATCTCACCATCCCCTCCTCCATCCCCTCCACCACCTCACCATCCCCTCCACCACATCACCATCCCTCCACCACCTCACCATCCCCTCCACCATCTCACCATCCCCTCCACCATCTCACCATCCCCTCCACCATCCCCTCCACCACCTCACCATCCCTCCACCACATCACCATCCCCTCCACCACCTCACCATCCCCTCCACCATCTCACCATCCCCTCCACCATCTCACCATCCCCTCCACCATCTCGCCATCCCCTCCACCATCTCACCATCCCCTCCACCATCTCGCCATCCCCTCCACCATCTCACCATCCCCTCCACCATCTCACCATCCCCTCCACCACCTCACCATCCCCTCCACCACATCACCATCCCCTCCACCACCTCACCATCCCCTCCACCATCTCACCATCCCCTCCACCATCTCACCATCCCCTCCACCATCTCGCCATCCCCTCCACCATCTCGCCATCCCCTCCACCATCTCACCATCCCCTCCACCATCTCACCATCCCCTCCACCATCTCACCATCCCCTCCACCATCCCCTCCACCACCTCACCATCCCCTCCACCACATCACCATCCCCTCCACCACCTCACCATCCCCTCCACCATCTCACCATCCCCTCCACCATCTCGCCATCCCCTCCACCATCTCACCATCCCCTCCACCATCTCGCCATCCCCTCCACCATCTCACCATCCCCTCCACCATCTCGCCATCCCCTCCACCATCTCACCATCCCCTCCACCATCTCGCCATCCCCTCCACCATCTCACCATCCCCTCCACCACCTCACCATCCCCTCCACCACCTCACCATCCCCTCCACCATCTCACCATCCCCTCCACCATCCCCTCCACCACCTCACCATCCCCTCCACCACCTCACCATCCCCTCCACCACCTCACCATCCCCTCCACCATCTCACCATCCCCTCCACCACCTCACCATCCCCTCCACCATCTCGCCATCCCCTCCACCATCTCACCATCCCCTCCACCATCTCACCATCCCCTCCACCACCTCACCATCCCCTCCACCATCTCGCCATCCCCTCCACCATCTCACCATCCCCTCCACCATCTCACCATCCCCTCCACCACCTCACCATCCCCTCCACCATCTCGCCATCCCCTCCACCATCTCACCATCCCCTCCATCATCTCACCATCCCCTCCACCATCCCCTCCACCACCTCACCATCCCCTCCACCACCTCACCATCCCCTCCACCACCTCACCATCCCCTCTACCATCTCGCCATCCCCTCCACCATCTCACCATCCCCTCCACCACCTCACCATCCCCTCCACCACCTCACCATCCCCTCCACCACCTCACCATCCCCTCCACCATCTCGCCATCCCCTCCACCATCTCACCATCCCCTCCACCATCCCCTCCACCATCTCACCATCCCCTCCACCACCTCACCATCCCCTCCACCACCTCACCATCCCCTCCACCACCTCACCATCCCCTCCACCATCTCACCATCCCCTCCACCACCTCACCATCCCCTCCACCATCCCCTACACCATCTCACCATCCCCTCCACCACCTCACCATCCCCTCCACCACCTCACCATCCCCTCCACCACCTCACCATCCCCTCCACCATCTCGCCATCCCCTCCACCATCTCACCATCCCCTCCACCATCCCCTCCACCATCTCACCATCCCCTCCACCACCTCACCATCCCCTCCACCACCTCACCATCCCCTCCACCACCTCACCATCCCCTCCACCATCTCGCCATCCCCTTCACCATCTCACCATCCCCTTCCCCATCTCATCATCCCCTCCACCATCTCACCATCCCCTCCACCACCTCACCATCCCCTTCACCATCCCCTCCACCACCTCACCATCCCCTTCACCACCTCACCATCCCCTTCACCACCTCACCATCCCCTCCACCACCTCACCATCCCCTCCACCACCTCACCATCCCCTCCACCATCTCACCATCCCCTCCACCACCTCACCATCCCCTCCACCATCTCACCATCCCCTCCACCACCTCACCATCCCCTTCACCACCTCACCATCCCCTTCACCACCTCACCATCCCCTTCACCACCTCACCATCCCCTCCACCACCTCACCATCCCCTCCACCACCTCACCATCCCCTTCACCACCTCACCATCCCCTTCACCACCTCACCATCCCCTCCACCACCTCACCATCCCCTCCACCACCTCACCATCCCCTCCACCACCTCACCATCCCCTTCACCACCTCACCATCCCCTTCACCACCTCACCATCCCCTTCACCACCTCACCATCCCCTCCACCACCTCACCATCCCCTCCACCACCTCAACATCCCCTTCACCACCTCACCATCCCCTCCACCACCTCACCATCCCCTCCACCACCTCACCATCCCCTCCACCACCTCACCATCCCCTTCACCACCTCACCATCCCCTCCAACACCTCACCATCCCCTCCACCACCTCACCATCCCCTCCACCACCTCACCATCCCCTCCACCACCTCACCATCCCCTCCAACACCTCACCATCCCATCCACCATCTCGCTCTGGGCAACTTCATCTCGTGACTGGCAGCAATATTGACACGCAAATTACTCCCTTAATTATCATGTTAATAAGGTTCACACCATTTTCCTGCCATTAGGCCGTCGGCGGGTCTGTCGTCTTCGCCTATAAGCTGGTAGGGGGGGAAGGGGGGGAGGAGGGGAAGGGGGGAAGGGGGAGGAGGGGGAGGGGAGAGGGAGAGGAAGAGGGAGGGAGGTGGGGAGAGGAGGGAGGGAGAAGGGGGTAGGAGGAGGGAAGGAGGAGGAGGAGGAGGAGGAGGAAGGAGGGAGGAGGAGGGAGAAGGAGTAAGGAGGGAGGGTGGAGGAGGGAGGGATAAGGGGGAGAGGAAGAGGGAGGGGGGAGGAGGGAGGAGGAGGGATAGGAAGGAAGAGGGGTTAGTGGAGGAGGAGGAATAAATGTGAGAGAAGGCTAGGGGGTGGGTGAGGAGGAGCAGGAGAAGGAAGAGGGATTGAGGAAGGGAGGAGGTAAGAGGGAAGATAGGAAGAGGAGAGAGGGAGAATAAGAATAGGGGATAAAGGACGATGGAAGAGAGAAGAAGAGGAAAGGGAGAGGAGGAGAAAGAATAAGGGGCAAGGGGGGGGGGAAGGAAAGTGGGATAAAGGGAGGGGATCAAGGTAGGAGAATGGGTAAGAAGAATAGGAGAAGGAAGGGGAGAGGAGGGAAGGGGGAAGGAGGGAGGTTGAGAGGAGAATGAGATAAGGGAGATGGGGAGGGAAGAAAGGTTAGTCAAGGAGGGGGGAGGGGAGGAGGGGGAGGGGAGGGGGGAGGAGCAGGAAAGGAAAAGAAGGCGAGATGGAATTGGAAATGAGAATGGAAATGAGGAAGAGAGAAAGAGAGAGAGAGAGAGAGAGAGAGAGAGAGAGAGAGAGAGAGAGAGAGAGAGAATGAGATAGAGAGAGAGAAAAAAGAGAGAGAGAGAGAGAGAGAGAGAGAGAGAGAGAGAGAGAGAGAGAGAGAGAGAGAGAAAGAGAGAGAGAGAGAGAGAGAGAGAGAATGAGATAGAGAGAGAAAAAAAAGAGAGAAAGAGAGAGAGAGAGAGAAAAAAAAGAGACAAAGAGAGACAGAGAGAGAGAAAGAGAGAGAGAGAGAAAGAGAGAGAGAGAGGGAGAAAGAGAGAGAAAGAGAGAGAGAGAGAGAGAGAGAGAAATAAAGAGAAAGAGAGTGACAGACAGACAAAGAGAGAGAGAGAGAGAGAGAGAGAGAGAGAGAGAGAGAGAGAAAGTAAAAGAGAAAGAAAGTGAGAAAGAAAGTGAGAAATAAAGAAGAGATTAGATGAGTGAAAATGAACGTAGAGAAATAGGAAAAAAACACAGATTAACAAAGAGAAAATGAGAAACAAAATAAGTTAGAAACCTGAGG
>NC_061846.1:1927001-1932001 GCF_019202785.1 Penaeus chinensis
TTGTTATTATTACCAATAAAACGACTCCCATAAAACAACTACTACCACTAATAGGTGTTAGGTGCCAGAGCCTTTAAATGTTTACAAATAATAAAAAAAAAAAGATAAATATAAAGCTCGTGGTTAATGTTGGAAAAAATAAATAAATAAACACTGAAATATACAATTTTATGTGTATGCGTGTGGGTGTGTGCGCAGGTGTGTGCGTGTGTGTCTGTATATCCAGGCCCTAAACACCAGTATGTTATAATATCTGTTTCTTTTAGGACCTGAAACAAAACAAAAGAGAAACAAATATATCAGGTAAAGAAGAATAAAACCTGTGTAGTACTTTACCAGTACTCCCATCCCCCACCCCACCCCTATCCTTACTTACAGTGCAACTACAAAGCAGTGACGTTCACATGATGACCTGTAGTGACCTATTTTCTCAAGGAACAGTGACCTCACCGTCATCAGCGTGTTTAGCGAAGCCTCCCCCTGTCTCCTCTCCCCGTTTTCTGTTGGTTTAGGTTTTGTTGTCCTAAATATCTTGTTTTTCAGTCATTTTTCCCTCTATTTTGTAAATGTTTTCTTATGTAGACAGTGAAATGAAGCAGCAGTGATGAGTGGTTTATGCAGCAGTGATTCTTTTTTTCTTATTTACGGTGGAATATGCTAGAAATGATGGGATCGAGCAGAAAAGTGCTACAATCTAGCGAGTACCATAGGCTAGCAGGTGTTGCTAACCGAGAAGAGAGAGAAAAAAAAAAAAAGTGTTGATGCTTGCTGTCCAATCTATCCATTTCTCGGTGCTATATTTTTACGATAGAACTCTTAGCAATCCCTTCTCCTTTTCTCTGTATCTATGCCTATGTCTGTCTATTTATCTCTTCTTCCCGTCTCCACCTTTTTTCCCTATCAGTCATCATCAACCTCAATTTATTTTCCTCTCTCTCTCTCTCTCTCTCTCTCTCTCTCTCTCTCTCTCTCTCTCTCTCTCTCTCTCTCTCTCTCTCTCTCTCTCTCTCTCTCTCTCTTTCTCTCTCTTTCTCTCTCTCTCTCTCACTCTTTCTCTCTCTCTCTCTCTCTCTTTCTCTCTCTTTCTCTCTCTCTCTCTCACTCTTTCTCTCTCTCTCTCTCTCTCTTTCTCTCTCTTTCTCTCTCTCTCTCTCTCTCTTTCTCTCTCTCTCTCTCTCTCTTTCTCTCTCTCTCTCCACCCTTCCTTCGCCGTTCGATCATCCTCTCTCTCCCACCGCCCCCCTCCCCCACTCTCCCTTCCCTCCCTACTCTCTCCCTCATCCTCCATCATCCTTTCTCTCGTCAAGAGAGAGAGAGAGAGAGAGAGAGAGAGAGAGAGAGAGAGAGAGAGAGAGAGAGAAAGAGAGAGAGAGAGAGAGAGAGAGAGAAAGAGAGAGAGAGAGAGAGAGAGAGATAGAGAAAGAGAGAGAGAGAGAGAGAGAGAGAGAGAGAGAGAGAGAGAGAAAGAGAGAGAGAGAGAGAGAGAGAGAGAGAGAGAGAGAGAGAGAGAGAGAGAGAGAGAGAGAGAGAGAGAGAGAGAGAGAGAGAGAGAGAGAGAGAGAGAGAGAGAGAGAGAGAGAGAGAGAGAGAGAGAGAGAGAGAGAGAGAGAGAGAGAGAGAGAGAGAGAGAGAGAGAGAGAGAGAGAGAGAGAGAGAGAGAGAGAGAGAGAGAGAGAGAAGAGAGAGAGAGAGAGAGAGAGGAGAGCGAGGAGAGGAAGGAGAGAGCGAGGGGAGAGGAGAGAGAGAAGTTGAGAGGGAGAGAGGGAGAGAAAAGAGAAGGAGAAGAGAGAGAGAGGAGGAAGAGAAGGAAGAGAGTGAGAGAGAGAAGGGCGAGAGAGAGAGAGAGAGGGGCGAGAGAAAGGGACGCCGGAGAGGAGAGAGAGAGAACATATGGGAGAAAAAGAGAGAAGAGGGAAGAGAGGAAAAGAGAGAGAGATGAAAAGGAGGGAAAAGGGAAGAGGGGCGGGGAAAGAGAGAGGGGGAGAGAGAGGGTGAAGGGGAGAGAGGAGAGAGAGTGAGAGAGGAGAGAGGAGAGGAGAGAGAGAGAGTGAGGGGAGGGGAGAAGAGAGAGGGGGAAAAGAGATGGCGTAATTGCTTTAATTGGGGGCGACCAAAATGCAGGATGGGACGCCGGGTGTGGGAACATGCCCTCGGGTCATCTGTGTGTTTTATGGTGCCCGGTTATAGTGGTAGGTGTGTTTTATAGTGGCGAGTATCATCGATCGCACCTCCTTCCCCTACTGTCGCTGCCTTTTACTCGGTGGTGATGATGGTGATGGTGATAGTGATGGTGATTGGTAGTGTTCATGGTGCTTGGAGGTGAGGAATGGTGAATGGTGATGGCGGGACGATGGTTTCACTACGACTGGCGGTGATGATGGGGGATGGAGATGGTGAAGGTTTGTTAGGTGTCGTTTTTTATTATTTTTAGATTGGATGATGGTGATGACGATGGTGGTGAATGATTTTATTATTTTTATGATTATGTTGATGGTGATGACGATGATGGTGATTGTTGATGGTGAAGACGATGATGACGATGACTTATGATGACTTAAATATCGTCTATATTGTGTTGCAAATGGAAATAACAAAGACAACAAAAAAAAGAATCGCCTTGCATTTGCCTTTGCAATGAACAAACGCAACAAACAATGATTTAAAGAAAAAAAAACTCTTTGGAATGAGAGAAAGAAAAATAAATACCAAAGAAACAATAATAACATAGTAAGAAATAATGAAAATAATGAAATGATAATGAAATAATGAAAAATAAAGAAAAAACGTAAGAGCTAAAAAGGCAAAGCAAAGAAAACAAAAGAAATAATTCTTTGTGGACAAACAAAACAAACAAACAGTGTGGGAGATTTTTCAAGGGAAAATGAGCCAAGATTATGACATTTTCAAAGGAAAACGGGCTTAAACTTGGCGCTTTTTTGAAGAAAGAAGAAGAAAAGATAAAAAAACAAAAGAGAAAAAAAAAAAAAAACACGAAATAGAAAAAGAAATAGAAATGAAAGCAAAGAAAATGAAACAAATAAACTTTTTTTTTAATTTCTGTCATCAACACCATCAATTTACCTTTACATTTCATTTGTTTGTTTGTTTGTTTGTTCTCTCTCACCTTCTTCATTTTCAAAACACTGAAGAGGCTAAAAGAGAGAGAGAGAAAAAGAGAGAATATTTCAAAAAAAAACTCCAAAGTTAGATAGTTATTTTATAAACTGTATCATTTAATCGTGTCCTTTTAATTAGAAGAAACCAGTCCACTTATTTTGTGCCCTGTATTTAATAATTATTTTTAATTAATTCCATTTTTTTTTCTTCTTCACCAATTCTCCCTCTTAACCTGGCGAGGTCAGGTCACGTGACGTCATAAAGGTCATCATGTATCTGTGTTCTATGTTCCTATGTGTAGACGTAGCATCAGAGGGGGGTTGGGGGGGAAAGGGGTAGGGGGGGTCACAGAAGGGGGGAGGAGAGGGGAAGGGAGGGGAGGGAGGGGGGCGATGCGGGGCCCGCGAGGAATTTAAAACGAAAGATTTATTAGAGATACAAGTATATATTTATTTATGAGAGTTTGATATTGTGATGAAGGAAGAAATATGTATATGTAAGCGCGTGCACGCACATAAAAACTCACACACACACACACAGACACACAAACACAAACACAATCATACACAGACACACCCAAAAAAACAGACCCCAAACCCCAACACACATACACCCCCCCCCAATTAAACCCCCCCCCCCCCCACCCCCCACCCTTCCCCTTGTCCCCAATCCCCCCCCCACGCCCCCCCCCACACTCACACAAACTCGAAGGGTTTAATTTTAAAACGAAAAGGGGGCGAATAAACGCGCGTCAGCAAACCACCTTTCGACCAAACCAGTTCCGGCAGCTATCGATTTCTGACGGGGATTTTGGAAGATAGATAAAAATCAAATTTTTCTCCTTCTCTCCCTTCCCCCTCTCCCCTACCACCCTTCCCTCCCTCCCCCTCCCCTACCCCCTTCCCCTCCCCCCCTTTCCCTCCTTCCCTCCCTCCCCCCCCTCCCTCCCTCCCTCCTACCACCCTTCCCTCCCTCCCCCTCCCCCCTACCACCCTTCCCTCCTCCCCCCCTCCTCCCCTACCCCTTCCCTTTCCCTCCTTCCCTTCTCCCCCTCCCCCTCCTCCTTCCTACCACCCTTCCCTTTCCCTCCCCCCTCCCCCCCTACCACCATTCCCTCCCTCCCTCTCCCTCCCTCCCTCTCCCTCCCTCCTTCCCTACCACCCTTCCCTCCCTCTCCCCCTCTCCCCTACCACCCTTCCCTCCCTCCCTCCCCCCTCTCCCCTACCACCCTTCCCTCCCTCCCCCTCCCCCCCTACCACCCTTCCCTCCCTCCCCCATCCCTTCTCTCCCTCCCCTACCACCCTTCCCTCCCTCCTCCCCTCCCTCCCTCCCTCCCTCCCTCCCTCCCCCCTCCCTCGTCATCTTAACCCCAGGTCGTCTGGCATCTCTGAAGAGATCGCAGGAGGCCAGACACATGATTTTTCCTTCTTATTGTTTCTCTCTTGTTTCTTTCTTTATTCCTTTTCCTTTTTATCTACCTTTTTTATATTCTTTTTTTTTTTCTTTTTTCTTCCTTGTTTTTTCCTCTTCTTTCTTCTATTTGTCTCTTCTTTTTTCCTTCTCTCCGTTTCTTTTCCTCCTCTTTATCTCCTTCTTCTTTCTCTTTATTCTCTTTCTCTTTATTCTCTTTCTCTTTCTCCTATTGTCCGTTCTTTCTTCTTGTTTTTTTTATTTCTTGTTCTCCTCTTATCCATTCCTTCCTTTTGTTCTTCTTGGTCTTTGCCTTCTTCCTTTCCTTCTTGTTACTGTTTTCTTCTCCTTCTTCTTCTTCTTCCTCTTCTTCTTCTTCTTCTTCTTCTTCTTGCATTTTAAGTACGTGTAGGTATGTAGTTACAAAGCAGATATTTGTATTTGTGTGTGTAAGTATATATTATCTGTATTTG
>NC_061846.1:1939501-1942001 GCF_019202785.1 Penaeus chinensis
AGTGAAGGTGGAATAGAAGGAGAGGAAAAAGAAAAGAAGAGAAACGGAGGAATGGAAAGGAGAGACGATGAATTACGAAAGAGAGAAAGAGTGAAAATGAGAGAGAGAAAAAAAAATAGAGGCGGGAGAGAGAAGTGAAGTAGAAACAGGGAAGAGAGAAAAAGAGAGAGAGAGAGGGGGAGATGAGAAAGAACGAGAGAAAATAATAATAATAATAGAATTAAGAGAGTGAATCAGGAAAAAAATAAATACAGAATAAAAAACAGAAGTTAAGAGCGTTGTAAAAACAGTTTCAACATTTATAAACAAAATTAATACGTAACGTCCTAATCAGCATTTCAAAAATTCTGATAATTTTATCTACATTATGTAATTTATAAATATACTTTTGGCCTGGAATATTGAATGTTTACTCGTGTTTTTACTCTTTTCTTATTTTTAATTATGGTAATGGGATAATTTTGATGATTGTGATGATGATAGTGCTTGTGATGATAACGATTATAAATAGATAATAATACAAGGAAATAATTATGCCTGACTATTCGTTACATCCCTCAATAAATAAATAAATATATACATAAAATAAATAACCCCTCAAAAAATAAATGAAAATATAAAATAAAATAGATACAACAAAATTACAAGATCCTAAAAATGCCATAACGCATTACGCCATTCTATTGCGTCTAAAACCGTTTGGCTTCGAATCAGTTCATCTCCAGGAAGCCTCATTATAATGCCGGCGGGCTTCAGTCAAAGGTTTCGGGTATTATGCGCAATTGGAAAATCATTATACCCATATTGAGTAAACTCATGTTGAGTATTATACCCATATCGAGTATATCCTTATTGAGTATTATGCCCATATCGGTTTCGACTCTTTAAAACACGCCTTTCGAACCGCTTTTGGGTTCGGAGCTTCGGTATGTTTTCGATTTCGTTCACAGGAAGCTTATTCGCACAACCGATTGAATGAATTTTATAAAGAGTTTTGGTTCGCAAGTTGGTACCCTGGGATAATGGGTAGTACCTAGAAGTGCCTACAAGGATGGTATTTCGTATTCAAATATCTATTCGTTCCTATTCTTCTGGTAAGTAAATTGTCCATTGAGCATGTAACTTGCGTTTAGTTTGACACACAGTAACGTGTACACAAAGATGAAAGGAAAACAGCCACAGTAAGAAATAAAACTGAATCGTAACGTTTCGAACTCTTGACGAGTTCCTCTTCAGACGAATGATATATCCATTTTGGTACACCATTCGTCTGAAGAGTAACTCGTGAAGAGTTAGAAACTTTACGATTCAATTTCATTTCTTACTGTGGCTGTTTTCCTTTGCGTTTATTTTGTATCGAGCTTTATTTTTCAGATATAATTCGCGTAAGGTGAAGGGTGTTAATGAAAAGGGTGCCGTAGAAAGGAAAATCTGAATTTAGAATGCCATTTTCGAAGAGAATTTGGAAACCATTATTACAGAGTAACAAGATCGAAGCTTCGTAAAAAGTATTTCGAAACGCTTTTGTTTCGGGATTTCGGAGCAGGTTTCTAACACGCCCGAAGTTCGATAATTCGCACATCGTTCTGTTGGTGTTTACATCAAACGTGCTTTCTCCTAATTGATTAATGATTAGATAATAATTCTGAATTATCATTGAACGATCATATGTACACTGTCTGAGAGAACTGACAAAATAAATAAACAAATCAATAAAGTCCAACGTGTTTATGAGAAATCTAATATTATACGAGCATATATATACATACATACATATATATATATATATATATATATATATATATATATATATATATATATATATATTTATATATATATATTACTAACAGCTAAATTTATCCTGTTGTTTACATATGCATTTCATCAAATGCATATATACATAAATAAAATGCAGTAACACCGATATAGAGATAAAAGTTTTTGACATATGCATACCGGCAATTACAAACATATATGCATCCACATCAGAAGCGTGTACATATGTGCGTATATGTTTGTGTGTGTATGCCTATATATATATATATATATATATATATATATATACATATATATGTGTGTGTGTGTGTGTGTGTATATATGTATCTATAAATATATTCAGTATATATACACAGTATATATATGCAATACATATATATGTATGTGTATGTACGTGCGTGTGTGTGTGTGTGTGTGTGTGTGTGTGTGTGTGTGTGTGTGTGTGTGTGTGTGTGTGTGTGTGTGTGTGCGCGTGCGTGTGTGTGTGTGTGTGTGTGTGTGTGTGTGTGTGTGTGTTTACCTCGATGGCATTCCTGGAAATGACGCCTAACACCAAAAGCGAAGAATCTGTCCTTGCCGCCCGATAGAGCGTAACATTCTAAGACACTTTTCTTCAGCAGCATTTCCTTCGCAAACGAATTGAATAAGGACAGAAGAGAAGCTGTGAAATTCCAGGCGCTCATGGCACGTCCTCTTCCCGCGGCAAAACGGAATTGTAGCGGAT
>NC_061846.1:1947001-1949501 GCF_019202785.1 Penaeus chinensis
TGTCTTTATTAACAATGTTGTTGTTATTATTATAATTATTACTATTATTATCATTATTATTATTGTCTCTTATTAGTATCATTATTATTGTTATTACTGTATTGTCTTTATTAACAATATTGTTATTATTATTCTTATCATTATTATTGTTATTATTCTTATCATCATCATCAATATTATTATTATTATCATTATTATTACTATAATATTTGTTAATAATAATAATAATATTGTTATTATTATTATTATCATCATTATTATTATCAACAGCAGCATCATTATTACTTTTACTATTACAATTACTAATATTATCAGTACTTCTGCTGTCGTTTTTTTATATCATTGTAATCATTATTTCTATTTTGTTATTGCTATTGTTATCATTATTGATGGCAGCATTTTTATTATGTTTTATAAATGTTTTTTTTTTTTTTTTTTTTTTTTTTTTTTACATTGTTGTTATCGTTACTGTTATACTCAATATTATCGCCATTCTTGTGACATTTACCATTTTTTGTTAGCCCATTGCCGACGGGCATGCCATGTACGTACATGTCATGCCCACTGTGAGTTTACCTGTTTAGTTGTTTTTCCACATAGATGGCTATACTTTGTACTAAGTCACCAATGAGCCAGTTACGAGTACTGCCTGTTTCTTTCATTTACGAAAATATTTTACGTTATCTTAATTTGCGGTTACTAATGTTTATAACATTATAATGTTTATAATGAAAATAACACCATCTATATTCATAGCACTAGTAAGAAATACGTTTTTCCTGCCAATTCGAGGAAAAGTGAAATCAGGTAAGGTCTCAAGATCTACTCATTGACTCCTTTGTGGCTAAGCACTAAAAGAGAGTTTTTTTTTTTTATTATTATTAAAATGTGAGAAAATGAGCACAGAATTTTCCCAATTTTTTATTAATTTTCCACGGCGGCAATGGGTTAATTTTGTATTTACGTAATTATTGAATTCTGCCTCATTATGGTAATTTTCTCTGTCATTATTATTATAATAATGATAATGATGATAATAATAATAATAATGATAACTATAATGATAATAAAAACAGTAATAATAAGGATAATAATAGTATTGATGTAATAATGATGATAGTAATATTAGCAGCAAGCATCCTCATAAAATGAATAAGTTACCCTTTCCGTTTTCTCTGAAAAAATATAAAAGAAAACAGTGCTTGTAAATTTATTGGGAGACTACACTATATTTATAATAATGTTCTGGCATTTATGAACAACGAAACTCAAGAAAATGTTAATTGGTTATCATACTTATATATATATATATATATATATATATATTTACACATCTATATATAAATTATCTCTCTCTCTCTCATTTTTATTATCATTGTTATTATTATTATTATTATTATTATTATTATTATTATTATTATTATTATTATTATTATTATTATTAGTTTTATTATTATTATTATTATCATTATTATTTTCATTATTATTATTATTGATATCATCATTTATTATTATTATCATTATCATTATCATTATCATTATCATTATCATTATTATCAGTAGGAATAGTAGTAGTATTGTTATCATCATCATTATTATTATTACTGTTGGTTGTGTTTTTGTTATCATTATTATTAATTATTTTTGTTGTTATTATTATTATTATTATTATTATTATTATTATTATTATTATTATTATTATTACTGTTGTCATTATTATTTTCATAATTCTATGATTATCGTTATTATTATTATCATTATTATTATTATTATTATTATCATTATTATTATTATTATCATCATCATCATCATTATATTTACACACACAGACACACACACACACACACACACACACACACACACACATATATATATATATATATATATATACATATATATATGCATATATATACATGTATTTGTATATATATATTATCATCATCGTGCCATCACCGAGGCGGTGTATAACGAGCTATTTGGGGCCATGTTGACTCCCCAGTTGTTTAATCATCGTTGGTTGTTCTCAGCCCACAATCAGATTTACGAGAGATTCACCCACAACCGTATCTAAGTTTGACTTAGTGTGTGTGTATTTGTGTGCAGTAATGTGCTTACACACATGCATACACACTTACATGCATGTGTGTATATGTGTGTGTGTATATATATATATATATATATATATATATATATATGATAATGATGATGATAAGAATCATCTTTACCCTCATCATAATTTTAGTACCATATATATATATATGTGTGTGTGTGTGTGTGTGTGTGTGTGTGTGTGTGTGTGTGTGTGTGTGTACGTACGTACACACACATATATAAATGGTACCAAAATTATGATGAGGGTGAAGATGATTCTTATTTTCACATTATCTTCATGGGAGTCTGCGCACTGCAGTTGGTTGTGTGTTTGTGAGGTTCGTGTATGTGTATATATGTATACACGCACACACAAATATGTATTTGTATGTGTATATATATATATATA
>NC_061846.1:1962001-1967001 GCF_019202785.1 Penaeus chinensis
TTATTCTTCGTGATCTCCAATCTTTATTTCTCGTTGTTTTTTTATTATTTTTCTTATTGTTATTGTCATTTACGTTGATATTATCGGTATTGCTATTATTTTTATTATAATTATTATCATTATCCTTATTACTTTCATTATTATTATTATTATTATTAGCTTTTTTTTATAATTATTATCATTATTATAGTTACCACCATTTTCATCATCCTTATCATCATTATCGTCGTTCTCTTTATCACCATTATCATCAGTCCTTGTCATTACAATAATAGTTATAATTATGTAGTAGCAAAGCGCTGTCACTTCAAGACATCAGTCCTTAAATATTTATAAGATTGTTGCTGTAAATTCTAAATAGATAAACATTTTTATTGTCGTTATAAATTCATATTAAAATAATATATTTGTTATTGTTCTTATTGTTCTAGTTTTTATAGTGTAGTAATGACATATAGTTATAATTTTCATCGTTGTTTGTATCATTTTTCCCCTTCCATGCTTTTATTCAATTCTGTGACAAAGAAATATGTATAACTCAATTTTTTTCTTTCTTTGTCAAGTGTTTATCCATCTATCCCTTCGCCCACGTGTTCGTATATCTACACATCTACGCAACACACCTGTACACCTGAACACATGGCCACGTTTGACACCTTTATGCTAATTTCTACAGCTTTGCATATTCGTAATAATTAACTGTTTGGCCAATATTATGAAATGTTATATTGTCATGTGATGTATTATATGATTTTTATCATTATTATTGTTATTATTATTATTATTATTATTATTATTATTATTATTATTATTATTATTATTATTATTATTATTATTATTATTATTATTATCATTATTATCATGATTATTACTATTGTTACTATTACTGTTATAAAAAGATATATTATTATCATTGTTACTAATATTATCATTACTATAATTATTAACAACTATCATTATTAATACTATTTTTATCATTACGGTTATAATCGTTACAATTAATATTATTATCCTTATTATTATCCTTATTATTATCCTTATTATTATTATTATTATTATCCTTATTATTATTATCATTATTATCATTATTATTATTATTATTATTATCATTATTATTATTGCTATTATAATTTATCATTTTTATTATTATTATCATTATTAATATTATCATCTTTATAAATTACTATTATTCCTATCATTATTCTTACCATTATTATCATTATCATTATTATTATTGATATTATTATTATTAATATAATTATTATAACTAATTAGTATTGATATTAGTGTTATTATTAATAATAGTAGTAGTAGTATTATCATTATAATTTTCATTATTGTTGTTGTTATTAAAATTGTTATTACTATCGTTATCACCATCATTATTTTTATTTTTATCACTAATATCGTTATGATTATAATTATAGTTATTGTTATCAATATTATTATGGTAATTCTTATAAGTAGTATTTGTAGTAGTAGTAGCAGAAGTTACATTATTACTATCATTATTATTATTACTGTCATTATTATTATTACTGTCATTATTATTATTACTGTCATTATTATTATTACTGTCATTATTATTATTACTGTCATTATTATTATTACTGTCATTATTATTATTACTGTCATTATTATTATTACTGTCATTATTATTATTACTGTCATTATTATTATTACTGTCATTATTATTATTACTGTCATTATTATTATAATGACTTATTACTATTATAATTATCATTATTTTTAGCGTTACTGTTTTCATCATCATCATCATTATCATTAATACCATTACCGTCAGTATTACTGTTATGCTTATTTTAGTCATTATTATCATCGTTTAAATAATCGCTGATAATTATGATTAATTAGCACACTCAGTAATAATAATGTAGATTCAATTATTTTTTTTCCGTTTTTATCTATTTATTTATTTATTTACATCTTATTATCACATTCATTATCCCTGTTGTTATCAGCACTTCCCAAAATCAATGATAGTTGAATAAAAAGTCCTCCTTATCTTTACATCTCGAGAGAATATTAATGCAAACTTATTTTCGTCATTTAGTAGTATTAGTAAGGTTAAAATAGTTTTTTAGTATCTAGATAATATCATTATGGTTGGTATATATAATATAATCACCTGTATCTTTAGTACTTGTCTCTTAACTTATTAATAGTAATAGAGGCAGTAGTATTTGTAGTAATAGTAACACGAGTAGTAGTAGTAGCAATAGTAGCTGTAGTTGCAGTAGTAGTAAAAGTAGTTGTAGGTGTAGTAGTAGTAGTAGTAGTAGAAGTAGTAACTAGTTATTGTAGTAGTTGTTGTAATAGTAACTGTAGTTTTAGTAGTTGTTATTGTTATAGTCGCAGTAGTAATAGTATTTGCTGATAATAATTTACTTCATGCCTGTATAAGGAAGGTAAATATATTGCTGTTACGACCCGGGTCATTGTACTGCATATATAAAATCATGTCCAAAGATAAATTGTAAAATGGATATTGCTCTGTTATTCTTGTTAACAGTGTTATTTCCATTATAAATATTATTATTACTTTTGATGTTTTATTATCATTATCATTATTATTATCCTAATCCTTATCCTTATCCTTATACTTATACTTATACTTATACTTATACTTATACTTATACTTATACTTATACTTATACTTATACTTATACTTATCCTTATACTTATACTTATACTTATACTTATCCTTATACTTATCCTTATCCCTATCATGATTATTATCCTTATCATGATTATTATCCTTATCATGATTATTATCCTTATCATGATTATTATCCTTATCATGATTATTATCCTTATCATGATTATTATCCTTATCATGATTATTATCCTTATCATGATTATCCTTATTATTACTATCATTATCATGATTATCCTTATTATTACTATCATTATCATTATTGTCACTATTAATATCATCGTTAATATCATTTCTACTAATATTACAATGTTTACTGTTTTTTTCTTCCTCATTTTGATGACAACAACCCCTGTTATTTTTAGTTTCATGGATAATACCACTATTAGAGATGTTACTGAACTAATTTGCATATATGCGTGTGAGTATGGTTCTTGCTTACGTTTTGTTTATATCCTCATGATGTTAATATTCCATTATATAAATAGATTGAGAAATTTATTCAGACAAATAAATAGATAGATAAATCCTGGGTTTAAAAAGAATATATCATTCCGTATTCTAACGGTAGCATCCAGGACATTCAACGCATCCGTAGATAGTGATCCAAAACATTAAAAATCTGTGACATGTACAGAATAGATATATGAGTCATCCTTTTTTCTATGAATTCATATGTTTTTGTGTGTATACATATGTATGTATGTATGTGAATATTTACACACCATATGTGTATACATCTCTGATACACACACACACACACACATATGTGTATATATATATACATACATATGTATATATATATATATATATATATATATATATATACACACATTCCCTTTTTTATTCAGCTTCTTTCAGTCAACCAAAACAAACACCTGTACTTTGAACTCGGATCAATACAGGAAGGTTCAGAATCGGGTGTTACCTGGTCGAACGTGTCTGCTGATTTATCATTAGGAGGTGAAGCGACCAAAACCACCGCCTTAGGCTAGTTGGAGGGGATGTGGTTACTAAGGAGGGGGAGAGAGAAGGGGGTTGGAGGGGGGTGAGGGAGGGGGAGAAGATGAAGGGACAGTTGCCTATCCTGACTGGGGAATATTTTCCGTTTCGTTTCGTTTTATTTTTTTAATCCGTTTTCGGTGTCTAGTGTAAGGCTTCTGTGCCCGAATTGAAGGAGATGCATTGTTTTCGGTTTAGTAATACCGTGTTTGTTGGTCGTCTTTTCTTTGGGCTTCAGTCGTTGGACCGTAGCTTTGGGAAACGTGGTATTCGCCTAGGATAAAACCCCGGAGGACGTGGGACCCGAAGACCTCTGGCAACCGTCGACGGGACCTCATATAAATAGGCGGACGTCGACTTCAAACAGTACACAACATCAAGCGGTCTCAGTCCTGACGTTACAGCCAAAATGAAGTGGATTTTTGTGAGTTAAATTGTTATTTTTTTTCTCTTGAATTCTTAAAATATTGGCATTGTGTGATAAATAGAAATAGTGAATAAGTGGGGTTTAGTGTTCTCTCAAATGAATCATATTCCGTCAAGAGAAGAGAAAGAATTTTAGATCTTGGTGTCATGGTCCTTCTGATTAGGCCTATCTGGCGTTCCTTTTAAACGCCCTTTTAGACCAGGAAGTGAAAAAAGTTAGGGACGAGGAACTCACTCGTTTTGCTTGACCAAATGTTTGCGTTAGTCGGTTTTAACTCAACTTAATATCTGGTTCTTAAATGGGGGATATTTTGTTTTTCTTATATCCCAAGAGATATATGCAATACCGTCACTATGAGTTGTAGTATTCATTACGAAAATCATCACATTTTTTACTTTTTTACATCACATTCATCACGTTTTTTTACTTTCAAGAATCAGAAATCAAAACCAAAAAAAAAACAAATAACTAACCAGCTTCTTTCTCTCCATTTCCCTCTCCCACTTCCAACCTTCCCACCGTCCCCCTCTTCACCTGCCTCCCTACCCACCTCTCCCCCGCCCTCCCCCACTCCCCCTCCCCCCTCCACCTCACTCCTTCCTCCCCCCTCGAAACAGGTCGTCCTGGGGGTCTTCGCCGGCGCGGTCTGGGGAGCACCTGTCGCGGAAGAGCCTCTGCTCCTGTTCGTGGAAGATGACGCCCAACAGTCCCTGGCTATCATCAACGCCGACCAGCAGCAGCCGTTCGTGCCCATCGAGATCCCAGAGGACAAAAATTTCCGTTATCTGACGAGGGACTTCGAAGGAGGTGAGGAAAAGTTTTGTTGATGTTGGTAGTGTTAGGTGGTTGTGCTGTGTAGTAGATAGGAGAGGTTTTTGGGGAAAAGGACCAGGG
>NC_061846.1:1972001-1974501 GCF_019202785.1 Penaeus chinensis
TGCATATATATACACATACACATTCATATATACATACATACATACATACATGTATATATATGTATATATATACATATATATACACACATACATATATGTGTATATATGTATGTATATATATATATATATATATATATATATATATATATATATATATATATGTATATATATACATATAGATATATGTGTGTATATATATACATATATGTATATATACATTTATGTATGTATGTATATATATGAATATATATGTATATATATATATATATATATACATATATGTATACATATATATCCATCACACGTACATGCATGCATACACACACATGCCAGTATATATGAATCACGCTTACACGGATATATACACAAGCACATGCAACAATTTTAAGTGAAGGAATTGAAATAAATAATTTTATGTTTAATCAGAAGTGTTATATTTAACAATTTGTCCATATAATGTTTTGTATAATTTTTATACATATTTAATTTTAGGAAATAATTATATGTATATATATATATTTATATATATTTGTGTGTATGTATACAATACATAAATGTAATATACGTATACTTATATGTATATATTTATATACACATGTGTATTATACATATGTATGTGTGTCTTACATATACATATGTATTATATACATATATATACTATATAAATATATATATATGTATACATATATATACATATATAAAGTACATAAATATAATATATATAATACATATATATATATGTATATATATTTAATATATAAATGTAATGCATATATAAATATATATAATGCAATATATATATATATATATATATATATATATATATATATATTTGTTTTTATTTATATTCATATGTATCCGTTTGTTTTAGATTAACGCATATAAAATATGCGATAGAACTAGTGCTTTCATTTCTTATATTCTATATATATAGTAATGCTGACGTTAAATAATTAATGAAAAATTACAATAACATCACAGATATTCGCGGGATCCTCTCCCTCTCCCTCTTGCCCCTCCCCCCGCACACACTGAACACATGCCTAAGAACAACCTATTTTAAAGCCAAGGCAGCCAAGACCTGCTCTTTAACGTCTTACAGCCGCCTCTCAACATAAACCAATCTTTAATATCACGATAAACTTTTGGCGTGGTGTCCTGGTGGAGTTTTTTGCACAGATCGCAGAATCCTTGAGCCGTGTTTGACCAGCCGCTGTCAATGGTGTACTGGCCCTTCCACCTGTCGGGAGAGTTTCAAGTTTTCAGTGCCCGTTAACAAGGAAGAGTGGTTGGAAAGTGAATGTTGGTGGGTAGTTTACATTATAAAGTGAGGTAGGTGTTGAAGTGGTGGGAAGTGAAGAGGTTCGTTAAGCGAGTTGTATTTGATGTTGGGTTCAAGGGCTTTTGATGCGGGAAGGGTTTAAGGTGACAAAAATTATACTTCGCCAGTTTTCACACACATACACACACACACACACATCTTCCCTCACTGATATGTAGCCCACTTACTGAGTACCACACAGCCAAACATACCTGAAGTATTCATTATAAGCTGTATCATTTCCATCGAGGTATTTCAAGTACTTGGCAAGGCTTTCCACTGAAGGGAAGCTCAAGGCGTCTATATAGGAACCAGGAGGGGCGATTAGAGCGTAGTTACCGAGACCGTATACCACAGGAACAACGTTGTATCTGTTATGATGGAGAAAGAGGGGTAAAATTTTGTTTTTCTTTAGCTTGAATTTGAATTTCATATTTTATTGTAAGTTCCCTTTCAATTCAATTTTGATTTATTCTTATTTAATTTTATTTTTTGATTTTTCGCTGTTATCAATATTCTTTTAATTATCATTATTATTTTCATCTCCATTCTCTTTACCTTTGTCGCTTTTGCTATCATAACTATCATTATCTCTCCCCCATCAGTATTTCTACCTTTGTTACTTTCATTATATTTATTACTATTATTATCGTTTCTTTTGTCTTTCTCCGTTTCTCCATAAATTATTTTGTTTCCTATTTTGTGTTTGTATAGATAATACAAAACACGTGTGCACTAATATTCTACTTATAGGCCTTCCATAAATGCACAGCATAAATATCATAAAATAGGATATAGTGAATTAAGCAAAACATAAATAAATGAATAGATAAATAAAATAATAGTGATAATAAACAAATATATAAAAATATATTTGTATATTAATGGGAGACTCAAGCATTATTTTCCCACCTACCCATTTTTTCTTGTTTATCTATTTAATTCAATTTGTATTCATTCATTTATTCAAAGATCGTGATATAACTTACTTGAGAACAGAAAACAGCTTTTCTGTCACGTAATCCTTGCAGAGAGAGTTCTCAAACGAAAAATAAAACTTGTAACTTTCCTCGAGCATCTGGTAACAGAGGCGAGTATTTGCACGAGGGCATTCCAGCGGTCCACATTTACCGTAAATGTCCACCTTGTTGATGCAAAAAGGGAAAAATGGGAGTGGTT
>NC_061846.1:1982001-1984501 GCF_019202785.1 Penaeus chinensis
GTATTATCATTATCATTTTCATCATTTTCTTTATAATTTTCATCTTCATCGTTGCTCTCATTATCATCCTCACTATTGCCAATCTATATAATTTTTGTTGGCACTCTTTACCCCACAATTGCAGGTGTCAAATCAATACAAACCACTCTACCACTCACTAGCTTTCCAGAGGGGCAAAGCAGTTCGCCTCTGCATATCATCTGAATATAATAATAATACAACTACGATATGTTCAATCTACAGCATAATGGATGAAGAGTCCTATAGAATTCATCGGTCTCCAGAGTGCATGTATTGTCAAGAGTTTCTCTTGTTTAAAAGACAAAAAAATATTGTGTTTTTGTCTCTAGTGATATTCACGCCTCTCCTTATAAAGATGATTATCATTATTATTATTATTATCATCATCGTTATTATTATTATGGTGACAAACCCTCATGGTCTCCGCTGCACCACGGCGGCCAATTATTATTATCATTATTATTATTACTATTAATTGGCCGCCGTGGTGAGGCGGTAACGCGCGTGTCAGAGGACCTCGAGGGTCTGTCACCAGCGCGCGAGTTCGAATCCTTTCCCAATGAGTTCGTGATGTAACAGATTCATCATAATGATAACAATAACAACCAGCACCAACAATAACAACTATATAAACCAATGATTGATTATAAAAAAAAAAAAAAAAATGCTCTTACCTACGTGACCAATGGATGGGCTCGAAAAACAAAATCTCCGTTACTCTCCCATCGGTTAATCATAGAAACAATAATAAAACATGAACGCCGGGGGGGGGGGGGGGGGGGGGGCACAGTGTGGGACAAAGGCAAAAGTAGGTTTTGTTTTGTTTTGACAAAATACGTAATGTGAATTTTATCACCAGTTAGATGATTTTACATGGAAAATAATTTTGAAAAATAAAAATTAATTTGACAATATAAGCGTTAATCTTACATTATGAATCTTGATTTTGCAATAGGAATCTTGATTTTAAAGTAAAAACCTTAATCTAACGTTATAAATCTTGAGCTTAAAACAGGAATCTCGATTTTACATAATGGATCTTAACTTTACAATATGAAACTTAATCTTATATAATGAATCTTAAAAATACGTTATAAATCTTAGTTTTACAATTAAATCTTAATATTACAACTTGAATTGTGATTTACTATATGAATCTTACTTTTACAATATGAATTTTATCAACATTTCGAAAACAGAAGTAAGATTTTCTCTTGGTGAGCAGAGAACGCTTCACAGCCAAAAGGAAACACTGAAAATATCTCGACACAATAACGCAACGGATTAAAACGGTACTGAGCATATATATGGTTATTCTTTCATTTTATTTATGTATTTATTATATTTGTTTATTATTGCTACTATTATTATTATTATTTGAGAATATGAAAAAAAAAGGTTATTCAGCTTTTTATTATTTCTAATCATTATTATTTCACTTATGTATTTATCTATTTATTTTGCTCCTGAAAAAAAAAATGGATCTTACGGGGTATATGGAAAAAATACTAATCAACAACAACAAATATTTGTTTCATGATCTTTTAATTTCACTTTTCATCAGTATCACTAACTCATTTCTCACTCTTTACCTCATAAGCCTTTTAATTTACATATCTAAACCATCTTTATACATTTTTTTTGTTTTGTTTTCCGTCGACAACTCCTTGATATGTGATGTTAAAAGCATCTCTAGCCAGACCAGTCAGCTAGATATTCTGCCGAGTCATCATAACGGGAAAACATTGTCATAAAACATTGTATAGTCCTGCCTTTTGGACCGTAAAGGTTTTTTCACCTCGGAAACTTGTTGATGTTCAATAGGGATGGTGATGATGATGATGATGGTAATGGTAATGGTAATGGTAATGGTGATGGTGATGGTGATGGTAATGGTGATGGTAATGGTAATGGTGATGGTGATGGTGATGGTAATGGTGATGGTAATGGTGATGGTGATGGTAATGGTGATGGTGATGGTAATGGTAATGGTGATGGTGATGATGGTGGTGGTGGTGATGATGATCATAATGATGAGGATTGCAGCGATGCTGTGCGCGCGCGCGCGTTTTTTTTTTTTTTACAAGTGTGTGTCCGTGTGCGTGTGCGTGTGCGTGCTGTACTTCACCTCTCCCCTCCAACCACCACTGATCATTCCATTCCCATCCCTCCGTCCCTCCTCCATGCCTGTTACTGTTTTCAACACGACCCGCGTTGGGGAACAAACAGCTAACGGGTTACCTGATCGCTTAACGGAAGCTCGACTCGCCATAAATTACTTGTGAACTCCACCGGTCCAGATGTTTTTTATTATCTTTATCTTTATTATTTTTTTTTTTTTAGAGAAAGGATAGGTAGGTTATAATAGATGGAAGCATGGAACACGAAAATGTCTATATACTACAACAATAAAAAAAAATATATATACATACCGGTAAACTGCTCGAATGCTGCATCATCGTGGTTTCCGAAGCACTAT
>NC_061846.1:1997001-1999501 GCF_019202785.1 Penaeus chinensis
AGGACGGAGAAGACGACGAAGCCAGCGAAGATCGAAGTGGCCGAATTCAACACGGGGACGATGTAGGCGTTGCGGAGGCAGTTGTAACGAAATTTGTTGTAGGATCCGAGTGATACGAGAGCACCGCCGCCCGCACCCAGGCTGAAGAATATCTGGGAGGCGGCGTCGCCCCACACCTGGAAGGGAAGGGGAGGAGGGGGTTGAGAGAGAGAGAGGAAGGGGAAGGGGGAGGGGGAGAGAGAGAGAGAGGAAGGGGAGGGGGGAGGGATGAGAGAAAGGGGCGAAGGGAGGAGGGGGAGGAGGGAGAGAGAGAGAGAGTGGAAGGGGAGGGGGGAGGGATGAGAGAAAGGGGCGAAGGGAGGAGGGGGAGGAGGGAGAGAGGAGAAAGGGTGAGTTAGAGAGGGGGAGTTGGGGGATAGAGTGAGAGAAAGAGAGGGAAAGAGAAGAAGGAGAGAGAGAGAGAAGGCAGAGAGGGAGGCAAAAGGGGAGAGGGGAGAGAGAGAGGGGGAAAACGAGGGAGTGAGAGAGAGAGAAAGGAGAGGAGAAAGTAGGCAAAGGAAGGAGAAAGATGATAAGAATTAATGAAGTGAGAAATGGGAGGGATGGAGAGCATTAAATTATATATATATATATATATATATATATATATATATATATTATATATATATATATATATATATATATATATATATTTATATATATATATATATATTTATATATATATATATATATATATATATATATATAAAGATAGATAGATAGAGAGAGAGAGAGAGAGAGAGGGAGAGAGAGAGAGAGAGAGAGAGAGAGAGAGAGAGAGAGAGAGAGAGAGAGAGAGAGAGAGAGAAAGAGAAAGAGAAAGAGAAAGAGAGAGAGAGAGAGTGGGTGAATTGGGAGGGTGGGTAGGTGGGTGAATTGGGAGGGTGGGTAGGTGGGTGAATTGGGAGGGTGGGTAGGTGGGTGGATATATGGATGGATGGATGGATTGGGTGGATGGATGGACTGGGTGGGTAGGTGGGTGGATATATGGATGGATGGATGGATGGATTGGGTGGGTGGGTGGACTGGGTGGGTAGGTGGGTGAATTGGGAGGGTGGGTAGGTGGGTGAATTGGGTGAGTGGATGGATGGATTGGGTGGGTGGGTGGACTGGGTGGGTAGGTGGGTGAATTGGGTGAGTGGATGGATGGATTGGGTGGGTGGGTGGACTGGGTGGGTAGGTGGGTGAATTGGGAGGGTGGGTAGGTGGGTGAATTGGGAGGGTGGGTAGGTGGGTGAATTGGGAGGGTGGGTAGGTGGGTGAATTGGGTGAGTGGATGGATGGATTGGGTGGGTGGGTGGACTGGGTGGGTAGGTGGGTGAATTGGGAGGGTGGGTAGGTGGGTGGATATATGGATGGATGGATGGATTGGGTGGATGGATGGATTGGGTGGATGGATGGATTGGGTGGATGGATGGATTGGGTGGATGGATGGATGGATGGATGGATGGATGGATGGATGGATGGATGGATGGATGGATGGATGGATGGATGGATGGATTGGGTGGATGGATGGACTGGGTGGGTAGGTGGGTGGATATATGGATGGATGGATGGATGGATGGATGGATGGATGGATGGATGGATGGATGGATGGATTGGGTGGATGGATGGATGGATGGATGGATGGATGGATGGATTGGGTGGATGGATGGATTGGGTGGATGGATGGATTGGGTGGATGGATGGATTGGGTGGGTGGGTGGACTGGGTGGGTAGGTGGGTGAATTGGGTGAGTGGATGGATGGATTGGGTGGATGGATGGATTGGGTGGATGGATGGATTGGGTGGATGGATGGACTGGGTGGGTAGGTGGGTGAATTGGGAGGGTGGGTAGGTGGGTGAATTGGGTGAGTGGATGGATGGATTGGGTGGATGGATGGATTGGGTGGATGGATGGATTGGGTGGATGGATGGATTGGGTGGATGGATGGATTGGGTGGATGGATGGATTGGGTGGATGGATGGATTGGGTGGATGGATGGATTGGGTGGATGGATGGATTGGGTGGATGGATGGATTGGGTGGATGGATGGACTGGGTGGGTAGGTGGGTGAATTGGGAGGGTGGGTAGGTGGGTGAATTGGGAGGGTGGGTAGGTGGGTGGATATATGGATGGATGGATGGATTGGGTGGATGGATGGACTGGGTGGGTAGGTGGGTGGATATATGGATGGATGGATGGATTGGGTGGATGGATGGACTGGGTGGGTAGGTGGGTGGATATATGGATGGATGGATGGATTGGGTGGATGGATGGACTGGGTGGGTAGGTGGGTGGATATATGGATGGATGGATGGATGGATTGGGTGGATGGATGGACTGGGTGGGTAGGTGGGTGGATATATGGATGGATGGATGGATTGGGTGGATGGATGGATTGGGTGGATGGATGGACTGGGTGGGTAGGTGGGTGGATATATGGATGGATGGATGGATGGATTGGGTGGATGGATGGAT
>NC_061846.1:2017001-2019501 GCF_019202785.1 Penaeus chinensis
ATATTCGTTTATTTTTTTTATTTTTTTTCTTGTTTGGGTCAGCGTGTGGGTCTGGTCTGTTATTGAGAATCCACTGCGGAAGCCTGCTTGTTCTCTTGTTCTCCAGAATGTCCGAGATACGAGCTGTGATGACTTTTGTGAACAGTTTGTAACTGAAAGGAGGCTTACGGGTCAGTAGTGTTTTTAGATCCTTTCTATCCCCTTTTTTATGTATAAAAATAATTGTTGCATTTTTCCAGGCTTTCGGAGTTTTTCCGATGAGAATGCATTTCTTAAAAAGATTGGCTAGTTTCACTGTTGCAATTTCTCCTGCATCTTTTATAAGGTCTATACTAATTTCGTCTTCACCTGTTGTTGTTGTTTTTTTCCTCTCTTCATGCCTTTAAGCGCTCCTTTTATTTCTTCTGTTGTGATGTTAATTACGTCTCTAGTTACCGCGTTCGCTTCTATCCATGGCTGTTCATTTGAGTTGTAGAGATCCCTGTAAAAGTCTCCCACTACTTTAATGATTTAATTCTTATTATATGTCATTTTTCCTTCGGGTTTCTTTATTACATACATTTGATTTCTCCCTATGCCGAGTCTCCTTTTAGCTGTTTACATGCTAGTACCTGAGATCATTGTTTCATTTATTATTTGAGTATTGAGTATCCGTATATCTTCTCTCGTCTTTTTATTTATAGTCTTTGTTTGTCCCTGTTTGACGATTCATTCATGACCCTACATTATTGAATAAGCTGTTTAGTTTCTATCAAAAGCTTGCTGGAGCTTTGCTTGACGTTCTTACCGCCTACTTCAAGTGCAGTTACCTTTATTATGTCACTGAACTGTTTCGGTCAATGTTGAGATCTTCGTCGCTGAGAAGTGAATATCTGTTTTGGATGTTAATGCTAAATTCTGTCGCACTGGTCTTCAGGTTATCTAAATTTGGCTAAATTTTCGTATGGATTTGTTCCTTTCCCTTCCGAGGTGTAATTTTATTTGGCCTCTGACTATTCTATGGTCGCTGCCAACATTGTCTTTATTAATAACTTCCATTTAGTTTTACTATACCGCGCCTATTTAAAATGATGAAGTCAATTTCGTTTTTGATGTCCGATGGCAACTTCCATGTCCACTTCCGCTCTAGTCTTTTTTCGAAGAATGTATTCATGATATTGAGCGATCGAGCCTCCGGGAAATCGACTAGCTTTTGTCCCCTCTCATTCCTAGTGCCTATTCCATTCTATTCTTTTTACCTATTTTGGCATTAAACTCTCCCATAATTATTGTGAAATGTGTTTTTGCTCTCTCGCTGGCTAAATGAACATCTTAATAGAAGGTCATTATTTCCACGCCACTGTGGCTGCGGGTTGGAGCATAGATTTGAACAGTCTCTACGTTGTACCTATTGTTTAATTTTATTGTTACTGAAGCCACTTTTTCGCTTATACTATAGAATTCCACGATATCCTTTTCCAAACATTTGTGAACTAAAAGAAACCTGCCTCTAATTCCCGCTTGCTACCTTGGGGTTTACCTCTCCAATATAGCACGTGTCCATCATTCCGTATTTTCTGTTCTTCTTTGCCTAGTCTTCTAAGAGAGTTCCTCAAGTAATGCTAGTACGTCGGATTCAGTTCTCGTTGTTCTCATATTATACACAACTACACACATGCACATGCATACACATATACAGACATATGCGCACATCATATGCGCATACATATGTGTATACGCACCCACAGATATGCGAACACACATGCCCTCATATCTTGTTCACGTACTTATGACTATACATACACGCATATAGCCATATATATGGCTAAACATATGTGTGTATGCATATATATATATATGTGTGTGTGTGTGTGTGTGTGTGTGTGTGTGTGTGCATGTATATATGTGAATGTGTGTTATATTGTATATTGTGTATATATATTATGTTTTACATTATACGTACATATATATACACACACACACATATGTGTGTATGTATATATATATATATATATATATATTGAAGATACATACGATATATAAATATATATATGCACGCATGTGTGTGTGTGTGTGTGTGTGTGTGTGTGTGTGTGTGTGTGTGTGTGTGTGTGTGTGTGTGTGCGCATCCTTACATATGTACATACATATACATATATATATATATACATATATATATATGTATGTGTGTGTGTGTGTGTGTGTGTGTGTGCATATATATATATATATATATATATATACATATATATATATATGTATGTATGTATGTATCTATATGTGTATGTGTGTGTGTGTGTATTATGTATCTTCAATTCACTAATTACAAAATAATATATTTTAGTAATATACATGTACATATATATACATATATATATATATATATATATATATATATATGTATATATATGTGTATATATATATATATACATACGATATATAAATATATATATGCACGCATGTGTGTGTGTGTGTGTGTGTGTGTGTGTGTGTGTGTGTGTGTGTGTGTGTGTGTGCGCGCATC
>NC_061846.1:2022001-2024501 GCF_019202785.1 Penaeus chinensis
ATATACTATATATACATATATATATATATATATATATATATATATATATATACATATATATCCATATATGAATATGTTTTCCTTATATATATATATATATGTAAATACATATGTATACATACATACAGACTTTTCTATATGTCAATAGTTAGCTCCTGCAAAATTCTTTCTTCATACGAGTTGCAATCATTATCACAGTCGCCCAAAAAAAGAGTAACAAAATGCCCTACTAAATCTAAGGCCTCAAATAACCGGTAAGTGACAAGCCCCCTTACCTGCTTAGGAAGCGACGCCGCAAAACGGAAGCAGTTAGCAGTGAACCCTCAACACTGACCCGGCCGCCGGACGCATGCGCCACGCTCGGGCGGGTCGTAGCGTGATTGGCTGGCCTCCCTTTACTCGTATCAGTAAACCCGCTCTTATTGGCCAGAGGAATCGTGACGTCACGTACCTCAAACGCCGCTGGCGTCGTGGTTGGTCAGAGGGGAACGTGACGTCACGCGGGGTGTAGCTTGGGGCTCAAAAACTGTGCCCGTGTTTACTACAAGTCAGTCACACGCGCACCTGTTGAACCGCACGCACGGGCAGCACTCAACCCTCATGGTACGCGCGCCCTTCTGCACGTGCCCGCTTAACACGTTGCGCGCTCCATCGGTCGCTTGTCTTTGCCACGCCGTGAGAAACGCAGAGATTACAGTGTTGCTAGAGTCAAGAGGGACTCGAAAATGTTACCTGGACTGTGCAGTGACGAATCGCATCCCATGAATTGTGGTCAATATGTGTTTGGTTCGATGTTGGTCAATGACAATTCGTCTACGCCGTATTCAGATGCTACGCAGGTGAGGTTGATCACCGGTATTCATTTCTTGTTCTATTTTGTTGATTTATTTTTCCTGCTCTCTTTTCAAACAACTATTTTTTTCTCGTTATCAATGATTATTTATTTTTTCATTTAATGATTTATAAACATTTTTACTTTTTTCTACTTTATTTTCAAGCAGACCATTTACTTCATTCATGGGAAAGTGGCGTTGTTAGTTTAATTGTGTATGGTTATTTTCTAGTTCATGTTTATCCTTTACGTCTACACATTTTATATAATATATATATTCAATATGATATAGGAAGAAAATAGTATAAGAACAGAAGTTTTATCACTGTTTTTTTATTCTCCGCAACATTGGCGGAAATTCCGACTGACAAGAAAATAGTACTTTTGTACCGATAACGATCATGTAACTGATTATTACGATATTTACGATCATAACGAATATGAAGAGAATATCTCTATAGAGCTGACAGTGTGAAGATTACAATGTGTAATTGATTTAATAATTTCCAGAATCGTTTGATGTAGATATACTTATTACAGTCGTTTTATTTCGTCATACAATATCAAATAAAGTATCAAACGTTATTTAACAATAGAGATAATGTGCGATTAATGTTATGTTGTTGGTGAAGCAAACTTTGAATAAATGAATTCTTCTGAGTGCCATAACATCAATACATAGACCGATGAAGTACTTATTTTTTGTAATGAATTTATATCATGGGTGAGAAAAAGAAGGAAGAAGGACAGAAGCGTATTGAATAAAAAGGGAAGCATAAAGACAAAAATAAAGAGAGGAAGAGAGATTATCACATAAAGCAGACGTGAAATGAGAAAATTGAATAAACAGAAATGCGAAAAACTGCCGAGAATATTACCCTGCACATAATTGTTATAAAAATTTAAAACATCAAATACAGATTATGTGATATATATATATATATATATATATATATATATATATATATATATATATATATATATATATATATATATTATTAATGCTGGTAATCAATGCAAAAATATATGCGTTAATATATTGTTATTTAGTATTATTATCTGTTTTGTATATACAATATGATAAATCAAAATAAGATATTACAATAAAATATAAATCTTTTTATAACATTATACAACCGTAAAGTGAATGCCAGATAATGTTTAAAGGAATTTGGCAGTTTGGCAGTTGCAAATTTAGTAATAAAATTGGTAAAAGATTTCTGTTTTTTTTTTTTTTATCGTAGTAAAAATACTTGTTTTTATATAGAAATTTATATGACGTGAGAAAAATTCAAATCTCAGCAAAAATAATGTTTTTTAAAATTTATATATATATATATATATATACATATATATATATATTACTGTCCATGGATCGAAATTGTATTATTTTCTGTATTTATCCTTTTATTTCACACGCATATTTTTTGTTTTCTTTTATTCAGTTAATCAAATGCTTATCTATTTATTTATTTACTTGTTTATGAATTTATTGTTTTATGGAAATCATATATATATATATATATATATATATATATATATAATTCTCGTGTTGTCAAAACTCGGATGACATAAGATAATGGATCAAGTAGATTTTTCCTGTAATTTTTTTTTCTATTATTTTTCTAGATAATAAATAAATGGGTTATGCATATAGTAATAGTAGTA
>NC_061846.1:2054501-2057001 GCF_019202785.1 Penaeus chinensis
ATTATTATCGCCATTACTACCATTATCATTACCATTATTATTATTGGCGTCGTTATTATCAGCATGATTAACAATGATTATAATCATTATCATCAACATTGATTATTATCATTATTATCATTATTATCATCATTATCATTATTATAAATATTATTAGTATTAGTATTAGTATTAGTATTTTGATTATTGTTATTATTATTATTACTATTATTACTATTACTATTATTATTATTATTATGATTATTATTATTATTATTATTATTATTATTATCATCATCATCATCATTACTATGCAATTGCACCGTCAGAATGTGCAGATACTTACGCAAGGGACTAAAAATAAATCACCCTAACAATGCCAAAGGATGAAACCATGGCAACAAGAATGGCATAGTCATGGCAACACGAGAGATAGGATTATGGCAACAAGAAGGGACATTTTCAAAACCGAAAATTCTGCATACAAACACACACGCCTACAAACACACACACACAAACAAACAACACACACACTAACAAACAACACACATACGTACGCACACAAACAAACAACACTCACACGTACGCACACAAACGCACAAACAAACAACACACACACGTACACACACAAACACACACAAACAAACAAACAGACAACACACACACATACGCACACAAATACATACACGTACACATAAACACAAAAATTGTTATTATTTCTTTTCAAGCGCTTTATAATAAAACCCACACTTTCATGAACACACACAAACACCCTTTAGACACACATCTTTATCAATACTTACAGTCTTCACACACACACACGCACACCATTAACCATAAACACGCATTTCTTCTTCTTTATAAAGCGACACACTCATGTACGCGTTAATGAGGAATGTTTGTGTGTGTGTAGTGCGGAAGGTGCACATAGAGGGCGGGGTATGTCATCACCCTCGATACTTTGAGTTCTAAAGCTCCTCCTATTTCTCTCTCTCTCTCTCTCTCTCTCTCTCTCTCTCTCTCTCTCTCTCTCCCTCTCTCCCTCTCTCCCTCTCTCTCTCTCTCTCTCTCTCTCTCTCTCTCTCTCTCTCTCTCTCTCTCTCTCTCTCCCTCTCTCCCTCTCTCCCTCTCTCTCTCTCTCTCTCTCTCTCTCTCTCTCTCTCTCTCTCTCTCTCTCTCTCACTCTCACTCTCACTCTCTCTCTCTCTCGCTCTCTCTCTCTCTCGCTCTATCTCTCTCTTTCTTTCTCAATCTCTCCCTCTCTCTCTCTCTTCTTCTTCTTCTTTTTCCTCTTTCCTTTCATATGGTTCTTCCTGTTTTCGTATTCTCTCTTTCTCTTCTTCTTCTGTCTCCATTTTCATGTTTTCCTTTCGTCTTCTTCCTCTTATATTCCCGTTGTCCTCTTCTCCTTCCTCTCTCTTTCCCCTTTCCTCTTCCTCTGTTCTCATTTCCGTTTTTATTCCACCCTCTTCCTCTTCTTAAACGTTTTGCTAATTGTTACTGATAGTGATATAATTATCATTATTGTCATCCTAACCACCATCATTATTATTATTGTTATATCATTATCACGGTTGTCATTATCTGCATTGATGCCATCACTATTATCCTTATTCCAATCATTATTATCATTATCATTGCTGATATTGTTGTTATTATATCATTATGGTCATAACAATGCCCATCACTTTTCTTATCAAGTCATCGTTATCAATACAAATGTCATATGTCTACGGACACTATGTTCTTGTCACTTTCTCTTAATCTTTTTCCCCTCTTCACCGGGTGGTTTATCTTGTCGTTAACTCTGCCTCCCCTCTCTCATTCTCACTTTTCTTCTTATCTCTTTTTATCACCTTCTTTTCGGTCCTTCTCCTTCATACTTTTCTTCCTCTTAGTCAACCTTCACTTTCCTCTCACTCTCAGCCTCGTGTCATTTTCCTCTCGTCTTACTTTCTCCTCATTTTTCCCATTTCTTTATTTTCCCTTCATCCTCGGTTCTTCCTCACTTCCCCCTCTTCCTCATTCTCTAATCAATTTCCCCTCACTCCTCGGTTTTTCGTCACTTGCTCCTCACTTCTCTCGCCTCCTCATTTTCCCCTCACATTCATCCTTCCTTCTCTCTCTCTCTCTCTCTCTCTCTCTCTCTCTTTCTCTCTCTCTCTCTCTCTCTCTCTCTCTCTCTCTCTCTCTCTCTCTCTCTTTCTGCCCTTCCTCACTTTCTCCTCACTCTCTCACCCTCTTCTCATTTCCCCTCATCCACCGCTCCATCTCACCCTTCTCGCCTCATTTTCCCCTCACACTCATCCCTCTCCCTCAGTCTTTCCTCACTCGTCCTCTCACCTTTCTCCCTCCATGCCCCCTCTCCCCCTCCCTCCTTCCTCCCTCCTCCCTCCCCTCGGCCCCCATGCCCCCTCTCCCCCTCCCTCCCTCCTCCCTCCCTCCTCCCTCCCCTTCCCCTTCCCCTTCCCCTCGGTCTGGACCTTGGCCAGCTATCTTAGGGGATTCCCCGAGACTCGCG
>NC_061846.1:2062001-2064501 GCF_019202785.1 Penaeus chinensis
TTGACGCTATTGTGGAATTGATGACTGTGATATGATTGTTAGAGGCTTTCCTGAAGAGGGTGTATATATATATATATATATATATATATATATATATATATATATATATATATATATATATATATACTCTCTTGTTCCCAGCTCATCTGCAAAACACTACACACTATATTTACTGAAATCTAAACGCAACCTTGTGCTTTCTGTATTTATCTGTTTTTCATTTATCTACGAGTAACTTCAAGTAAACGATAATGTTTGCGTGTTTGTTCCTTCAGAATCTAGAGCTTATCACCCCTTCTTCAGCATAACAACATCACTTGTGAAAGAAATGTCACACCTAATGCCAATGGTTCAACAACAATTGTAAAACCTCGAAAACAAATAAACCAAAAAAAAACACACATGAAACTAGCCGGAAAAACTATATATATATAATTAAGATTAAGACCCTTAAACTCAGCAGAACCAAGAAATGAAAAGAACATAAACACATAATTAAGACAGACCCTTCCGAACTGTGGCAAAACAAAGTAGCATTATCAACACAAACAAATTCATTCTTATTTTCTTACGAGTTTTTGGTACTTCCTGTGGGAGTAACGTAACTATGCACTCACAAAAACAGGTGCAAATAACCAGGGGCACTATAAGGTTTGAAATAATTACCTATCACACACACACACACACACGCACGCAAACACACATGTGAACACGAACACAAACATACACATTAACACAAACACACACACTAACACACTATCTTTCCGTTTTCTTTTTCTTTTTTCTTTTTTTTTTTGGGGGGGGGAGGTTAAGCATTGGCAATCAATATCATCATACCATGTCTACTCTGTTGGAAAATTATGGTTTATCAGCTAATTTTCTTTTAAATAATTTTCTCAAATTTGTTTGTAAACACACATCTCCGAGTGGGAGAAATATAAATTTAAATGAGAAATGCATAAGTAGACGAAGACAGAGAGAATAGGATAATCTGACAGATGCCTTTGAAAAGATATTTCGTTTTGAGCACACACACACACACACACACACACACACACACACACACACACACACACACACACACACACACACACACGTACGTACATACATGCATACACACACAAACGCATATACACAAACTCACCCACACACATACACACACATACACAAACTCACCCACACACATGTACACACACAAACTCACCCACACACATGCACACCCACAAACACAGACACACATAAACACACACACATACAAACACATACACGAACTCACCCACACATATACATACACACACACACAAACTCACCCACACACATGCACACCCACAAACACGGACGCACATAAACACACACACACACCAAAAAATCAAAGATACATGAATTTTTTTTTTTTTTTTTTGTACCGTTTTTGAAATTTGCACTTGATATAGTGTGAACTTTATCATAACGAGATAAAAATAATGTAACTCGCATAATTAGATTGTACAAAATAATAATGATTCAGTTAAATTAGCATTCAAACATATTTTCCAAAATTATATCACTCCCTCCCGAAGAACAATAACTAATGACGTAATACCTATATCTCTCCCTTCTCCATCGCATTTCTCGAGCACTGAGAGAAAGAGAGACGCACTACAGACAAAGACACAGCGATACCTACCCTATTTCGCCACTTGCCCATTGCCCATTGCTCGGAAATAAGACATAAATGGACTGCGAGCTCAGGAGAAATATTTGAAAATATGGTTCTTGAAGCCACGTGTATCGCCAGTAAAACCGTTAACGGCTTTTTTTAACGGCTGTAACCTAGCAAACAAGACATCCCTTCGTTGACACATGAACAACGATAAAAAAAAAAAAAAAAAAAAATTAAATGGACGTGGAAAAAAATATATATATGTTGGGAGAGATACCTCCGTTTTTTTATTTAATTATTTATTTGTCCATTTATTTTTTATCTGTTGGTTAGAGGTGGTAGAGAGGGTTTCGTTTCACCTCTATTTATATTAGTCTCTGTCCTCTTCTTTCTCACTCTCACTCTCTCTCTCTCTCTCTCTCTCTCTCTCTCTCTCTCTCTCTCTCTCTCTCTCTCTCTATCTCTCTCTCTCTCTCTCTTTCTAACAAAATCCATACATCTGTTTACCTGTCTATCTACATATTATCTACTTATCTCTCTGTTTATTGTCTCCCTCCAACTCTTTGTCTCAATCTTAAGCTTTATCACCATCCCTCTTCCTCTTCCTCCTTTTATTTCAATTGCTTTCATTTCCTCTCATCCTGTTTTCTCCTATCCTGTAATTCCTTTATATCTAAAGCAACTGCGCCATTGGAGAAAATAAAGCTTGTTATAATAAAAATTGTCTTATGTTTTTTTTCTTTCATAGTCCTCCTGCTTCCCCTTATCTTCCTTTCTTCTCTTTTTTCTCCTCTGTTCATCCTTTCTTTTCTTCCTCTCGTTCTTCGTCTTCATCTTCCTCTCCTCGTTTTCTTCTGA
>NC_061846.1:2069501-2072001 GCF_019202785.1 Penaeus chinensis
ATAATGACAATAGCAATAATGATATTCATGATTATGTTAATAGTAATGATAATCATAGTAATGCTGATTATGATAATACATTTAGGATAAGAATGATGATGATAAGTAATAATAGTGATGATGACGATGATACTGATAATGGTGATAATGATAATATTAGTAATAATAGATAATAAGTATGATACAGCAATAACAGTTGTAATAACGAATAAATACTATTATCATTAAATATGTCATAATTTTCAGTAACTTTTAGCCATACAAGTATTGCCGCTATTAATCTCATGATTATCGGCATTAGTAATGTTTTGACGTAGATGCAAGCTACATGTCAAACAATACCTGATCCCTACTGCATCTTGGCCACTTTCAATAAACATAAATGGTTACTTGAATATGCCAATATGTTATATTTCTATGTTATAATTAGTTCCGTTTTATTTCTTGTTTCTTCACTCTTTTTCATTCATTTATTTTTTATTTTTCTTTTCTTTATAAGGATCGCGTCTCTTCTAAATATGCCTCTTTCAGTGAGTCATGTCCAGCGTGCATTATAAAATTCTTCATGCAAACTACCCACATATCCACAAACCCATGTATTAGCACGTACCGGTTTACATACTATAAGGCAATTAATACCGTTTTGTAGAAATTCGTCCGCTTACGAAAATTAGCATTAATATCTGATGAGTAGGCGTGGATAATATCTAGCTTGTAGGCGTGGACATTGTGCTAATATCCAAGCCCAAGTGGGGCTTTGAGAGATAATGTTATAAAGACGAAAATAAAATAAAACTCGCTAAACTACCAAAACAGATCGTTCAAGTAAGTTGATGATGGGTATGTATACGCTACCAGTGTCCTAGCGTATTCATTTTATCTTATATTTCATCATGGATTTCGTGTATGGCATTATGAGGCAAGATTCAGAATTCCTCGTGTACTGCGATGTTGTCGGAAAGCATCTGGTATCCATTTCCTGTGCGAATCTTTTCGTTGTTTAGCGTAAGAAAACATTGACACATTCACTCCCTCATACCCTTAGGTCTAGGGACCCCGTGGGAGTTGTGTGAAGGAGGGGAAGGGGGAGTAAATATACAAAACGTGTTGTATTTCCTTCTAATATAGCATAAAAACGCTATGCTATATTAATTACTGCGTGCAAGCGATCACGATTGCCTCCACGCCTAAAGGAGCTGTAGCGAAGGTTAACAAACACCCTTATCATATATTCTAAAAAGATTAGACATTGTACCGTATACGATGATAAACCTGGGTACATCAGCAATGTATATCCCTCTTAATGATACAAAAATCGATTTCGAAACTGCCTCTATTACTCGAACGGCACAAAGTCCTGAGTAATAAGCAACATTAAATAGTCTTTATTTATTATTTGTCTTGAAGACATTGTAGTTTTCGTTATCATCCTTAGACAAATTGAATATACACAAATCCTATTTTATTCCCCGATAGTAAGCTCTTTTCTAGACAAATGTGCGTCACTATAAACAAAATCGCATCAGTCGATTGTTTACCAGTGAAGAGTGAAGTTTGAAAGAGCTGTTGCGAGTTTCACACTTCTGAACGAAATGGCTTTTTTTTTTTTTTTTACTCTAAATTTATATAGAAAATGCCATAGATTTAAAAAGTGCTTTCGTAGTCATCAATTTCTCTATTCCATAAACTGCCAATCATGAAAATCTGATTGTTATGTGCTACACTCATTCACCGCTCTAGGCTTTGAATCATGTGTGTGGAATTATGTGTATTATGTGTATTATTTGTATCAAGACCTTTGTGAATCGAGCCTCCCTTCACCCCCGGTCAACTAGGGTAAGTACATTTGATTAAAATTAGTTTCACGTAAAAAAATATTATAATGATATGGGACGTTTCTTAATTGGTTTCGTTTGTATTGTGAATTTCCAAAGAATTGTGTCTTTTATCCCATAATGTCACTTCCATATAACAACTTTATTGCGTGTGTGTGTGTGTGTGTGTGTGTGTGTGTGTGTGTGTGTGTGTGTGTGTGTGTGTGTGTGTGTGTGTGTGTGTGTGTGTATGTGTGTGTGTGTGTGTGTGTGTGTGTATTTGTATGTATATATACATATATATATACATATATATATATATATATATATATATATATGTATATATATATACACAGACACACACACACACAATGTTATTTTTCCGTACATTATCAGTAACTAATAGTGAATTAAATCAGTAAATAGTGAATAGATATCTTGACATATATTTTTGGCACAAAGAAACGGGTTTTAACATCAACAATACACACGAAAGTTGACGATCCTGAAAAATAAAGGCAGTCATCACCATCATTAACACGATTATCATCACTAACATTGCAATCTCCACCATCTTTTCCTTCTATTTTTCAACACTATTATTACAGCACAGTACATTAACTATTGCCATTACGCCTCATTCCCCTCTCTTCCTGTCTCTGTTTGTCTGTCTCTCTCTCTATCTA
>NC_061846.1:2074501-2077001 GCF_019202785.1 Penaeus chinensis
TTCCTCTTTCTCTCTCTTTTCTCCCTCCCTCCCTCCCTCCCTCCCTCCCTCCTTTTCTCCCTCTCTTTCTCTCCCTTCCACTTTCTCTCTCTCTATCTTATCCTTCCCTTCATTTCCTTTCCCGTCATCAGGTCCCTCTCTCCTCCCCCATATTTCTCCCCTCCTTTCCCCTTTCCTCCTTCTCCCCCTCTCCTTGTTACGCTACATTTCGCCTTACGTTTATAATGGGGGGAGGGAGAACGAAAGGGAAGAAGGGAGAGGGGGAGAAGGATTGAAAAGAGTCATTTTAGGGTTGAAAGAGGGGGGGAGGGGGGTATGTAGAAAGAGAGAAAGAGAAGTAGAGAGAAATGGAAGAGAGAATAAGAACGATTATCTAATATATGTATATGTATGTGTGTATATATATATGTGTGTGTGTGTGTGTATGTGTGTGTGTGTGTGTGTGTGTGTGTGTGTGTGTGTGTGTATGTGTGTGTATGTGTGTGTGTGTGTGTGTATGTGCGTGTGTATAGATAGATAGACAGATAGATATAGATAGCTATAAAGATAGATAAATAGGCAGAGACATACATTTATGGCAGTTCCTTAGACAATTACGAGTGATAACCTGTCGTTAACCTTGTAAATAGTGATCCATTGCTGTGAAAATTTTTGAATGAAGACACTCTGTTACGGTTGTTATGTCGTGTTCAAGTTGTTCCAGAATTACGTCCTAATTAGTTGTTCATTGTTGTAGTTTTTGTTGTTTATGGCTTTTCTTAAAAAACAATTTTCGCTGTTGTTATTTGTAATCACCGTTGTTATTGTTGTTATGATTATATAACCTGATGTTTTGTATTATTATTATCATTATCATTATCACTATTATCATTATATTATTATCACTAAATATTATTACTATTATTATCATTATCTCTATTACTATTATTTTGTTACTATTATTATCATTATTATTGCTATCATTATTATTATTATTATTATTATTATTATTATTATTATTATTATTATTATTATTATTATCATTATTACTATTATATTATTATTATTATTTAAGCTTGTATAATCATTATTGTTACTGATATTATCATTGTCAAGTCAGTTTTTTACGATTAACGTTAATTTCATCTTCGTTTCTGATATCATAATTGTAATTATCGTTACTATCATTAACAGTAATAGTGCTTGCAGGTTGCCATTTTTTATATTTTTTGTTAGCACTGTTATTTTGCTGGTATTAATTGTATTCTTTAAAGTGTAATGTCACTTTCATTATTACTGTTATTATTTTGCAAATACTATCTTTATCGTTATCATAAAGATATGCATTATGAGAATTACCATTATTGATATTGTTGTTAATATCATCATTATCAGCATTATTGAAACTGTTATCATTGCACATCATTGTTAACATCATTATCATTAACAGTAGCAGTGTTTATAGTGGAAATAGTATAATAATTTTTATCTTATTATCAATATTATTGTTATTATCCCAGTTATCACTTTGCTATCATTATCATCATCATTATCATATTATGTCGCCATTTTGTTTTAACTCATCATCACTACATTATCTTTGCAACATTTTTGTCACATGATCATCACCATCATCCTATTCATAATCATTGTACTTATCATCATCACAATCGTCGTCGTTATTATCATCATATTCATCTCCGTCATCAGTTTCAACCTTAAAATATTCATTCTCGTTAACATCATATTTGTCATTATATATATTAGGGGTATTATTGTTACAGTAATTCTCAAACTGTTCTCAATCACTCCCTTTTTCTGTAAAAATGAAACTACAAAATAAGGTTACTATGCTATTATGTTAAGTTATCTGACAATATATCATTTAGTTATGTCTCTTATACTTAAAAATCCTTAAATGTAGTATGATAATAAACGTATAAAATATAACCGCAAAATATAATAATCTTAAACATATACAAAACATGAATAACAATAAACACGCACACTCTCAACTTCTAATACAAATATATCCATCATCTTTTTTCTCAAACATAAAACACTTATAAACAATAACCAGCTGGCAACACATCAAACGTTTTAAAAGCAAATATTTAGGTCCTCGTACACACAAAATATAACGTATCATTTACTCCCGTGAACTTTGCAATGACGTAATTCTTCCCTTAAGTTGTAGTATCCAAGTCCGCAGGGTATTTTCATAAGGGTGCTTGTGAAAGAGTTTTGAATCTACGTTAACAGGCCACCTGGGGTTTTCCTTCTTGCCTTTGGTTAGAATGAGAGAGAGAGAGAGAGAGAGAGAGAGAGAGAGAGAGAGAGGGAGAGGGAGGGAGGAAGGAAGGAAGGGGAGAGAGAGAGAAAGAAAGAGGGGGAAGGGCAGAGAGAGGGAGAGGAAGAGAGAAAGAGTGAAGGTAATAATGATCAAGTTTAGGCCTATAGTGAGTAAATTAATAAGTCAAACGCCTCACTCTAACCTTCCTCATCACTACAATAATACGCA
>NC_061846.1:2094472-2096972 GCF_019202785.1 Penaeus chinensis
TTCTTCCTTTCCTTCTTTCCTTCTCTCTCCCTTTCTTCCTTTCCTTCTTTCCTTCTCTCTCCCTTTCTTCCTTTCCTTCTTCCCTTCTATCTCCCTTTCTTCCTTTCCTTCTTTCCTTCTATCTCCTTTTCTTCCTTTCCTTCTTTCCTTCTCTCTCCCTTTCTTCCTTTCCTTCTTTCCTTCTCTCTCCCTTTCTTCCTTTCCTTCTTTCCTTCTCTCTCCCTTTCTTCCTTTCCTTCTTTCATTCTCTCTCCCTTTCTTCCTTTCCTTCCCCTTTCTCTCTCCCTTTCTTCCTTTCCTTCTTTCCTTCTCTCTCCCTTTCTTCCTTTCCTTCTTCCCTTCTCTCTCCCTTTCTTCCTTTCCTTCTTCCCTTCTCTCTCCCTTTCTTCCTTTCCTTCTTCCCTTCTCTCTCCCTTTCTTCCTTTCCTTCTTCCCTTCTCTCTCCCTTTCTTCCTTTCCTTCTTCCCTTCTCTCTCCCTTTCTTCCTTTCCTTCTTTCATTCTCTCTCCCTTTCTTCCTTTCCTTCTTCCCTTCTATCTCCCTTTCTTCCTTTCCTTCTTCCCTTCTATCTCCCTTTCTTCCTTTCCTTCTTTCCTTCTCTCTCCCTTTCTTCCTTTCCTTCTTTCCTTCTCTCTCCCTTTCTTCCTTTCCTTCTTCCCTTCTATCTCCCTTTCTTCCTTTCCTTCTTTCCTTCTCTCTCCGTTTCTTCCTTTCCTTCTTTCCTTCTCTCTCCCTTTCTTCCTTTCCTTCTTTCCTTCTCTCTCCCTTTCTTCCTTTCCTTCTTCCCTTCTCTCTCCCTTTCTTCCTTTCCTTCTTTCCTTCTCTCTCCGTTTCTTCCTTTCCTTCTTTCCTTCTCTCTCCCTTTCTTCCTTTCCTTCTTCCCTTCTCTCTCCCTTTCTTCCTTTCCTTCTTTCCTTCTCTCTCCCTTTCTTCCTTTCCTTCTTCCCTTCTATCTCCCTTTCTTCCTTTCCTTCTTCCCTTCTATCTCCCTTTCTTCCTTTCCTTCTTTCCTTCTCTCTCCGTTTCTCCACCTTTTCCCTTACTTTTCCTCCTCCCTCTTCCCCTACCTCTACTGCCTTATCACCCTATTTTCCCTTATTTCCCCCTTTATCACCCTATCTCTACTCCCTTATCCTCCTATTTCGCCCTATTTCCCCCTGTTTCCCCCTTTATTACCCTATCTCTACTTCCTTATCCTTCTTTTTTTCCCTTTGTTACCCTGTCTCTTCTTCCTTATCCTTCTTTTTCTCCCTTTCCACCCTTATCCTTTTATTTTCCCCTAATTCCCCCTTTTTCACCTTATCTCTACTTCCTTATCCTTCTCTTTCTCCCTTCCCACCCTTATCACCCTATTTCCCCCTTTATCACCCTATCTTCACCCTCTCTTTATCACCCTATTTCTCCCTTTATCATCCTATCTCTACTTCCTTATCACTCTATTTCCCCTTTATCACCCTGTCTCTACTTCCTTATCCTATTCTTCCCCTCTTCCTACCCTTACCCTCTTATTTCCCCCTATTTCCTCCTTTATCACCCTATCTCCCCCCTCCCTTTATCACCCTATTTCCACCCTTTCCTCCCCCCTCCCTTACCCCCTTCTCCCCACCACACCCTACCTCCACCGACCATGTAATTTCCCGGCCGTATGGATTTCAAGGTCAGAGGGTCAACTGCCCGAGGTCAAAGGTCAACTGTCGGCCGCGGTTTGATTCCCCGATGACCTCATGACATGATATGAGGGTGATTGATTAGAATTTTTGGGGTATTATTATTATTATTTTCGTTTCATTTTTTTATATTTATTTTTTTATTATTATTATTTTATTTTTATTTTTTTGCTGTTTTTTACGTGTTTTTACTCGTGTTTTTTTGTTTGTTTGTTTGTTTTCTTGTTAAATTTGTTTCGTATTCTTTTATTTTTTGTTTTTATCTTACGTTTTTTTTTTCCTCTTCTTCTTCTTCTTAGTCGTTCTTTCTTTAGTTCTCGGTCTGGAGAAGTGGAGGAGAGGGAAGGAAAGAGAGGGATAGGGAGAGGGAGAGAGGGAGGAAAGGAGGGAGAGAGGGAGAGGGAGACAGAATGATAGGGAGAGACATAAATAGAAAGACGAATCTGTACACACGCGCGCGCACACACACACACACACACACACACACACACACACACACACACACACACACACACACACACACACACACACACACACACACAAACACAGACACAAACATACACACACACAGCACACACATATATATTTACACACAAAATGCTCCTTGAATTCATAATAACTATTTCTCCTTCTCAAATTATCAATAAGCTTTCAATTTCCCAATTAACTGGATTATATTTCTGTCGGAGGGAAATTTAAGAAGAAAATATTTTCAGACATTTACGTAAGAAAATGGCAGACAGAGGAGGTCAATTTATCCTAAATTTGCAATTATTTCTTTGTAAATCCAATTGGAATGTTTTGATTTTCATATTTGTGTGTGCGTGTGTGTG
>NC_061846.1:2109738-2114738 GCF_019202785.1 Penaeus chinensis
TCTCTCTCTTCTCCTCTTTTTCCTCTCTCTTCCCTCAACCCCTCCTCTCTCTTTTCCCCCTTCTCTTTTTATTCCCTCCTCCCTCACTCCCCCTTTTTCCCCTCTCTTCCCCCCTCAACTCTCTCTCTCTTTTCCCCCGATCCTTCTCTCAAAAACCTCTCTCTTTTCCCCTCTCTTTTTCCCCTCCTCTCCCTTTTTTCCCCTCCTTTCCCCCCAACTCTCAAATACTGCATCCCAAAATTATAAACCCCCAAAAACCCCCTCAATCAGCCCCCAAAAAAAAAAACTGCCCAAATTTTACACAATTTTTTCCCAATTTCAAAGACAACTAAAAAATTCCCCATTATCTTTTAACATTCCCCCCAAAACGATACGAGAAATAAAAAATAACATTTTTTAAATATTTACCAACTTTCCCGCGACGTATCCCGGTTTTTAAAAATTACAAGTTAAAAAATAAGGGAAAAAGGGAAAAACGCGTAAAATTAAATGGTTTTTTTAAAGGGTTTTATAACGGTGAATGATGGGGGCGCAGGTTTTCAAAGTTTTTTTCGTTTGGGGGGGGTTTGTTTTTTGGGGGGTTTTTTGGGAAATCCGGGGCTTAAGGGGGGGGTATTTAAAATATAATATATAATATATATAATTTTAAAATTTTTAATATATATAATTTTTAATTTTTATCAATATTTTTAATACAGATATTTTATTTTTCATAATAGGGATAATATATATATATATATTTATATATTTTTAATTTTTGGTATAAAATATATATTTTAAATTATGTTTATAATTATGTATTTTTAAAATTTTAATTTTATATGTGTATAAATATATATAAAATATTTATACAAATGTATGTTAAAAATTTCCCTATATATATGTTTTGATGTATTTATAAAATTGTTTTTATATTGTATGTGTGTATATAACTATATTTAAATATAGTAGGGTTTAAAAAAAATTTATATATAATATATTTTAATTTTTTATTTATTTTTTAAAAATAATTTTTTATTTTTTTAAATTTTAAGATAATTTTTATATAAATAAATTAAAAAAATAAAATTTTATTTTTATATAAATTTATAATATAAATATAAAAAAAGATGGGTTTTAATTCTGTATATGTTAAAGGGAAAAGTTTTATATTTTATAAAAAAATAAAAATATTAATAATATATTTTATTTATGAAAGGATGTATGTTAAGTTTTGTAAAGTTATGTTGGGATGTATGGTATTTTGTATTATTGTGTTGGGGGTGTGTGGGGTTGTGGGGTGGTTTTTGTGGGTGTGTGTGTGTGTGGCAAAATATTAAAATTTTTATAGTAACTCTCAAGTTCGGGACCACGCACACCCCACAAAACATCCCAAAATATAGGTAGGAGGAAACACCCTAAACCGGCTCATTTTAAACCAACAGAACCCCGTTTTAAAAAAATATCAACCCTAGTTTGCTTTTTTAATACCTTAAAATGATGGGGGGGGGGGTTGGGGGAAAGGGGGGGGGGGGGAAGGGGGGGGGGGGGGGGGGGGGGGGGGGGGGGAGGGGGGGGGAAGGGGGGGAAGGGGGGGGGGGGGAATTAAGGAAGGGGGGGGAGAAGGAGGAAAATTTAAAGAAGATGAAAAAGTTAAAAAAACTCAGGGGAAAAGGGGGGGAAAGGAACGGGGAGGAGGGGGAAAAAAGGGGGAGGGAAGAGGGGATAATGGAGGAGGGAAAAAAGGAACAGGAGGAGGAGGACGAGAACAAAAAGAAGAGAAGGATAAGGAAGGAGGGAGGAGGAGGAAGAAAAAAGAGGAGGAGGAGGAGAAGGAAAGGGGAAAGGTGGTTTTAAAAGAAAAAAAAGATTAAAAAGAAGGATGGGGAGGAAAAAAAAGGAACCAAAAAGAAAACCAGGAGAAGGAGAAAAAACATTACCCCCGACAAATTTCCAAAACAAAGCCCTTTATCCAACCCCCCTGCCACAACGCATTTTTTGTTAGGCTTTGGGCCCAAAGATTTTTTTCCCATTCCCTAAATTTTCTGTGTTAAAGCCAAATCGGAGCTCCTTTAAGGGTAATGACTGGGGTGCCCTTTCCAAACCTCAACGATCATTATGCGTCCTTCCCGGGTTGCTTCGGGCCCCCACCCCCCTTCTTTCCCCCCCTCCAAACCCTTCCCCTTTTTCTTTTCTCTCTGGGGGTTCCCCTTTCCGAATTTGTTTGTTTTTTTCCCCGTCTGTTTGGTTATCTGTCTTTTTCTCGTTTCTGTTTTCTCTCTCTGTCCCCTCATTCCCTTTTCTTTCTTTTCCCCTCTCCCCTCTCTCTCTCCCCCTCTTCTCTCCTTTTCTCTCATCTCTCCCCTCTCCCTCTTCCTTTTCCCCTCTCCTCAAAATACTCTTCCCTTTCCCCCCTCTCCCCTCTCTTCCCCCTCTCCCCCTCTTTCTCCTCCCTCTTTTTCTCTCTCTTTCCCCTTTTCCCCCAATACCCGTTCTTTTCCCCCAATCACCTCGTTCTTTTTCCTTAAACCCTTCCCCCCTCCATCTTCCCCCCCCCTCCCCTCCTTTTTATTTTTTTCTTTTGTTTCTTCTACTTTCCTCCTTTTTCTTTTTTAAACCCTTTTCTTCTTTTTCTTTTCCTCCTCCCGCCCTTTCCCCGCCCTCTTTCCCTTTTTTCATCCTGCCACTTTTTTTTTCTCCTCTTCCCTCTCCACCCTTTACCTACCCTCCTCCTCCTCCTCCTCCCCTTTTTCCTTTTCTTCCTCCCCCTTTCCACCATCCCCTTTTTTCTTCCCTCCCTCCCTCCTTTCCCCTTTTTTTTTTTTCTTTCCCCTTTCCCCTTTCCTTTTTCCCCTCCCTTCCCTTTTTCCCCCTTTTCCTCCTCCTCCCTCCTTTCCTCTTTCCTCCTCCACCCTCTTTTTTCCTCCTCCAAAAACCTTCCCCCCTCCTTCTCCTTCTTCTCCCCTTTCCCCCTTTCCCCTCCCCTTATTTCCCCCTTTCCTTTTTCCCTCCCCCCTCCCTCCTCCCCCCCCCTTCTTCCCCCTCCCTTTTTTTCCTCCCTCCTCCCCCTCCTCCTCCTCCTCCTCCTCTTTTCCCCCTCCTCCTCCCCCTCCTCCTCCCCCCCTCCTCCCCCCTCCTCCTCCTCTTCCTATACCCCTCCTCCTCCTCCTTTCCCCCTCCTCCTCCCCTCCCTCCTCCTCTCCTCCTCCTCCTCCTCCTCCATCCTCCCCTCCTCCTCCAACTTCTCCTCCTCCTCCTCTCCCCTCCCCTCCTCCTCCTCCTCCTCCTCCTCCTCCTCCTCCTCCTCCTCCTCCTCCTCCTCCTCCTCCTCCTCCTCCACCTCCTCCTCATTCTCCCCCCTACCCCTCCTCTTCCACACCTCCTCCTCCATTTTCCTCCATCACCTTCTCCCCCCCCCCCCCCCCCTCATCGGGCCTGAACCCATTTATAATAATTTGTATGCAATACATAAAAGAGTAAAGGAAAAACCTTAATAAATAAGATAAAACAAAATGGGTTTTGGTAGGTTTGTTTAGAATTAAAAATAAAAGAAAAGTGGAATATTTAGAACTACGCAAGAAAGAAACAGTTCGGTTACTAATTACATGGGAAAACTACGGTCCTTGGCGTCGCGTTTTAAGTCATTTGTAATTCTGTGTGGTTGTTGGTGTTATCCTCGTCTCCCTTTGCCTGTTTTGTTTGTATATATTTGTTTGTATTTTTGTCTGTATCTCGCTACCTATCTCTCTGCTTTTGTCTGTCTGTCTGTCCCTCTCTCCCTCCTTCCCTCTCTTCCTACCCCCTCCCTCTCTCCCTCTCTCCCTCTCTCCCTCTCTTCCTCCCTCCCTCCCTCCCTCCTTCTTTCCCTCTCTTAATTCCTCTCCTCCCTCCCTCTCCTAATTCCTCTCCTCCCTCCCTCTCTCCCCATCTTTCCTTCCTTCTTTTTCTAGCCCCTCCCCCCCCCCCCCTTCTTGTCCGAAAACAACCCTTATATTACTGAAGGATACCCCATGACTCGTAAAGAACAGGGCTCAGGAATTCTTAGGATCTCGGTGGAAATGACAAGGATAGACTAATATTTAATTAATAATAATAATAATAATAATGATAATAATAATAATAATAATAATAATAATAATAATAATAATAATAATATAAGAGCGAATAATAATAATTATGATAAATAAGAATAAATAATAATAATAAGAAGAAGAAGAATCGTTGAATAAATGTATACATGCATAAGTGAATAGATAAAGTGACGTGGAGGGCAAAATAGATAAATAATAATAAGAAAAATGCTATTCTTCCAATCTGCAATCTTAAATTAGGTATTGGCATGTGGCCTATTTTGGTCAGCCATTATCACTATTATCGGCATCATCATCGTGATCATCACCATCATTATCTCCATTACCATCATCATCACCATCATCATCGTCATCATCATCATCGTCATCATCACCATCATCATCATCATCATCATCATCATCATCATCATCATCATCGTTATCATCATTATTATCATTATCATTATTATCATTATCATTATTATTTCGTACCAAGCAACATTTATCCGTAATAAATATTTTTTGAAATTATCAAGTCATCAGTACAACTCTTGAAATATATTACAACGCTAAATCTTCAATGTTGACGCACACCATATTATTTTTAGAAAACACTTGTATTACTTTTCTCATGAACCGAAATAAATCGGGCTTATATAGTTATATTCCTGCCGTGCGTCACCACTTACATCGAAATTACATAATTCAGAACACTATGGCTCTAGCTAATTCCATTATAGTTTATCCTGTTTGTAATATGCGGTGATTATGGTAATGATAATTGTAATAGTAAAGAAAATTAGGCAAGGGATAGTCATTATTATAAGGGTGAAGATAATGGTTTTATTACCGACGACCATTATAATGATTATTAGTTATTATTATCATTATTATCAACGTCATCGTCATCCACACACCCTGCTAGTCATCATCATCATTATCGCTAAAATC
>NC_061846.1:2124738-2127238 GCF_019202785.1 Penaeus chinensis
TTGATTCCGGAAATACTAATTCATCCAATGTTTTATTTTTAATGTTGTTATAAATACAACTTAAGGAAAACCGTTCAATTTAGGGATGTTGACAATAAATTCAACCTTTTGATGAAAAATTAAACAATTCCTTGACATTTTGAAATTTCTGTATATTAAAACTGGCCGTAAGTTACTTTTATATTTATTACGAATATAAGAGCTGAATTTTGTAAGAAGGTTGTCTATAAACAGATGAAATGAAAGAATTGCTATCTCGAGAAATTTGACAGTAAGACTAACAGTAACAGAGACTAGCAATAAATTACTTTTTATATTTATTAGGAACATACGAGTTTAATTTTGTAAGGTTTTCTATACACAGATAAAATGAAAGAATTATCTTGATACCTAAAAAGGGTACGCAACCATTGGACTGAAGTTCATGTATACATTTTATATTAAACTGTTTAGCATTCAAATAATCCAGGAAGGTCTTAAAATGATCACTCGATTTGATCAGCAGAAAGGTATCTTTACATAACGAAAGTAATAACAAGGTTTAAAGAAGGTAGGGCATTCTCTTAACCAGATTTTTTTTTCTCGAAATATCACATAAAAATATAGGCACGAGTAGCCCTTGCTATATCTTCAGTCTGTTTTTACAGTTTTACTTTGAAATAAAGCAAAATGTCTTGCGTGGTATAATCAAGAGTTTCTTAAAACTGACTTTATTTAAACCCTGAATTACTTTCTCTTATCAGTGTTGTCTTTATTACTACATTTATTATCATCTTTCTCCTCCGCCTTTATCATTATCGTCGCATTGCTGTTACTACCATTATCCTTTTTCTTTTTCTCCCTTTCCCTTTCTCTCTCGATCTCCCTCTCCCTCTCTCACTTCCCTCCCCTCCCTCCCTCCTCAGTCTCTTCCTCCTCCTTCTTCTTTTTCTTCTGCTTCTTCTCCTCCTCTTTCTCCTCCTCTCCTCCTCCTCCTTCTCCTCCTCCTCCTCCTCCTCCTCCTCCTCCTCCTCCCCCTCCTCCTCCTCCTCCTGCCTCCTCCTCCTCCTCCTCCTCCTCCTCCTCCTCCTCCTCCTCCTCCTCCTCCTCCTCCTCCTCCTCCTCCTCCTCCTCCTCCTCCTCCTCTTCCTCTTCCCTTTCCTCCCCTTCCCCCTCCCCTCCCCCCTCCCCGTTATTCGGAATCGACATACAGACAGACAGACAGAGAATACCGGTTTGTGATTAACAGAAATTCCCCCTCTCCCCCTTCTTCCTCATTCCGTGATTGTTAAAGGTTTGAAAGTTAAGTAGGTAATTTGAACTCTCGTTCATGGATAGCAGTTAATTAGCATACCTCCAGCTGTTAATTAGTGCTTGATGGGCATTGTCCATGTTGTTAATTAGTAATGGTCATTGACAAGGTTTAAGATGAGAAGAGATAGTTTCCTAAATGGCGGTGGGGGGTGGGGTGGTCGGGGAGGGGGAAGGCGAGAGAGAAAGGAGAACGGGAAGGGGAAAGGGGAAAAAATGAAATAGAAAGGAAAATAAAGATAAAAATGAAAAGAATAAGATGATTTTTTTTTTAAATAATGAATAAGAAAAGGAAAATAAAAAGGAGGGAGGAAGGAGAAGAGAGGAATAAAGGGAGGGGAGTGTATCTTCAAGAATTTACGTGCATAGAAGGAACAATATAAAAGCAAAGAGGAATGATAAGATGAATTGAAAGAGAGAATTTGATATAATTTCTTGACTTATAACATTTTCCAGACGAATTCAATGTGATATTTTCTCGCGTTTCCTTTTGTTGAAATGATAATACTGAGGATAATTTAACCCAGTCGCCACGTATGGCAAGAATACATGCCATGCCCAATGATGTTGATAATAATAATGACAATGACAATGACAGTAACGAAGATCACCTTAATAGATTTAAAATAATTCCCACAAACCTATCACCAGAACTTAAAACACACACACACACACACACACACACACACACACACACACACACACACACACACACACACACACACACACACACACACACACACACACACACCAGAACACATTATTTCCCACAACCAAAATAAAACAACACAACAAAAACAACAACAACAACAACAATCTACAATCACATTCCTTACATGTACAACCCCTTATATAGTGACGTCATCAGGGTTCATGACGTCACCCAGGTCTATATTCACCGGCAGGAGAAGAATGTCCTGCGAGAGATGACTCAGGAGCCAGACTGTGAGACATTCCCGTGTCCAAGGGCAGAGTAAATGCCGTGTTGTGTGTGTGTGTGTGTGTGTGTGTGTGTGTGTGTGTGTGTGTGTGTGTGTGTGTGTGTATGTGTGTGTGTGTGTGTGTGTGTGTGTGTGTGTGTGTGTGTGTGTAATTTGTCTCTGATCTTACGTTTTTTTGGGGGGAGAGATTTATGTAATTTTATTATTGTTGTTGTTATTATTTTTTATTGTTGTTATTTTTAATATTGTTGTTATCATTGTTATTATTA
>NC_061846.1:2137238-2139738 GCF_019202785.1 Penaeus chinensis
TCTCCCCTCTCCCTCTCCCTCACTTTCCCTTCCTCTTCCCCTTCCCCTTCCCCTTCCCCTTCCCCTTTCCTTTTTGGTTTGTTTTTTTTTGGGGTGTTGTGTTGGGGGGTTTGGGGGGGGGGGGGTGTGTTTTTTTGTTTTTTTTGTGGGTGTGGGTGGGGGGTGTGTTGTTTTTGTGTGTTGGGGGGGGGGGGGGGGGGGGGGGGGGGGGTGGTGGGGGGGGGGGGGGGGGGGTGGTGGGGGGGGTGGGGGGGGGAGGGGGGGGGGGAGAAAAGGAAAAGGAAAATTAAAATAAAAGTAAAAAAAGTTAATTATAGAATAATTTAAATATAGTATAGATAAAATAAGTGGTAAAGTAATATAGGGAATGAAATAAAAATAAAAAATAGAAAGAGAGAAAGTAAATATAAATGAAGATTAAAATGTATATAGAACATATATAAGTTAAGAAGCAAAAGATTAAGGGGTATAGGTGATAAAGTTAATACGTCAAAATGACAAATATATATAAGAGATAAATAAGAATAATAAAGACTAAAAAAATGATAGGAAGAATATCTATATATATACAACATACCTCTCCCCCTCACATTCTATTAGCATCGATAACTCACATACCCTTACCCCTCTCCTTCTAGTCCTCCTCTCTCCCTCCCCCTCCCCCTCCCCTTCTAGTCCTCCTCTCTCCCTCTCCCTCTCCCCTTCTAGTCCTCCTCTCTCCCTCCCCCTCCCCCTCCCCTTCTAGTCCTCCTCTCTCCCTCTCCCTCTCCCCTTCTAGTCCTCCTCTCTCCCTCTCCCCTTTCCTCCCTCCCTCTCCCCCTCGCCTTCTAGTCCTCTCTCCCTTCCCCTCCCCCTCCCCTCCCCCCTCCCCTTTCCTCCCTCCCTCTCCCTCTCCCCTCTCCTCCCTCCCTCCCTCCTCCCCCTACCCTTCCCCCTACCCCCATGCCCAGCAAGTTATGCCTACAGGTGGGACCGCAGACGAAATTAAATCAAGGATGAGTCATGGGGGGGAAAGGGGGGGATAAAGAAGGAGGGGGAGAGGGAGAGGGTGAAAGGAGGAGGAGAAGAGAAAGAGGGAGAAAGGAGGAACGGAAGGGGAGAGGAAGAGGGAGTGGGAGAAAGGAAGGAGGAGGAAGGAGGGGGAGAGGGAGGGAGGAAAAGGGTGAAAGAGAGAGGGAGAAAAAAGAAGGAGAAGAGGGAGAGGGAGAGGGGAAAAGGAGAGATGGAAGGAGAATGAGGGAGATGGGGAAAGTGGGGGAAGAAAAAGTAGAGGAGAGAGAGGGATAAATAAGAGGAGGAAGGAGAGGGTGGGAGAAGGAGGGGAAGAGGGAATAGGAGACAGGAGATGGGGAGAGGGCGAGAGAAGAAGCGGACGAGAGAGTAAGGAAAAGAGGGAGAGGAAGGAGAAAAAAGGGAAGAAGGATGAGGAAGGAGAGGGGAAGTGAGGGAAATCGAGGAATAAGGAGAAAAAAGAAAAGCAAGGAGGATGTGGAATAAAAGGAAGGGAGGAGAGAATGGGGGAAGAAGAGGAGAGGGTGTGAAAAAAGGGAGTGACAAGAGAAAACCGAGAAAAGACGAGAATGAAAAGAAAATAGGGGCGGAGAACAAATAAAGAAGAGGGAAAATGAGGGAAAAGGGAAGCGACAAGAGAAATGGAGAAAGAGAGAGGAATAAGCAAGTGGCAAGAGGTTTGAAGCATGGGAAAGGGAGATGGGAAAGGGAAGGATTGGAAGGAAGGAAGGAGAGAGAGAGATAGTAAGAGAAAATGTAAGAGAAAGAGGAAGAGAGCATGATCGGTAGGAGAGAGGCAGGAAGAGAGGTGAAGCGAATGGTAAGAAAGAGAAATGGTGAGAGAGATGAAAAAGGAAAAGGAGTGGACAGTCAGGAAAGGACAATAAACACGGGAAAAGAAGAAGAGAAAAAGGTCGGGAGGATTATTGGAAAGAAAGAAGGAGAAGAAAGATAAGGATAAAAAAGAAAGAGGAAAAGACGAGATAGTGAAGGAGAGACAAAATAGCGTAGATAAGAAGAGGTAAGGAGGAATAGAACTCGTAAGAAAAGATTAAGGGAAACAGGGGGGGGGGGGGGGGGGGGAAGGAAAGGGAGAAGAGAAGAAAGAGGGAGAAAAACGAAGAATATATCAAAGAGAAAGGAATAAAGGAATAGAAACGTAGGAAAATAGGAGAAAGAAAGTGGAGAGAAAGAAAGAGATAGAGGGCGAGAGAGGAGAGGGAAGGAGAGAAAAACCGAAAGAAGAGAGAGAGAGTATGAGAATAAAAGGCGTGTGAATGGAAATATAAGAGCCATTTAAGGCATAACAATAAAGAGATAAACGAATGAATAAATAAGTAGGAGGCGAATCATAATTAGGGAAAGGAGAAAAAAAGAAAATGGATTATAATTAATACACTTTCTTTTTAAATACAGTACGTAAAGAAACAATAAAGAATAATAGATATATAGTTCGATAGATGTTAATGTGTAGACACAGGTTTTAGGT
>NC_061846.1:2144738-2147238 GCF_019202785.1 Penaeus chinensis
AGAGAGAGAGAGAGAGAGAGAGAGAGAGAGAGAGAGAGAGAGAGAGAGAGAGAGAGAGAGAGAGAGAGAGAGAGAGCGAGAGAGCGAGAGGGAGAGAGAGAGAGACGGAAGGAGAGAGTATGAGAAGCAGAGGAAGAGAGAGAGATAGAGAGATAGTAAGAGAGACCGAGAGCGAGAGGGAATTTTTACCAACATTAATATTAATATTAGTTTAATTAGCGATTGACAAACACAGCAAACACAGAACATGACACGCACAGACAAACAAAAAAGACTATTAATACAAAAAAACACACGAATAAGTAGACAAAAAACACTACACATACGAAAATATAAAACATCCACACACATAACAAAAAAAAAAAAAAAAAAAAAAAAAAAAAACTACACACACCTACGAAGAAGAACAAGAAAATGAAAGAAAAAAGGAAAGATAAAAGAAAAATAAAAAAATCAATAACTAAAGAAATAAAGAAAAAGAAAAACAAACAAAGAAAAACGTCAAAAATATAACCCAGACACACACACACAACCAAGCAAACGAACAAAAAACAAATATTCGTACTGAAATCGCAAACAAAATTACAAATAAACACACACACAAATCAAGTCTTTTCCGCCCTTTACACACGCCAATCACCCCCCCCCCCCTCCCCCTCCCTCATTGTCAACTCCCTCCCCCCCTTCCCCTATGCTCTCCTCTCCCCTTCCCCCTCTCTTGCCTTCTCTTCTTCTCTCATCCTCTTTTCTCCTCGTTTTCCCTTTCTTTTCCTCTCTTTCTTTTTTCTCTCTCTTTCTTTTCCTCTCTTTCTTTTCCTCTCTTTCTTTTCCTCTCTATATCTTTTTTGTCTCTCTTTCTCTCTTTTTCCCTTTCTTTTCCTCTCTTTCTCCCTTTTTCTCCTTTTGTCCTCCTATTTCTCTACCTCTCTTTCTCCCCTTCTCTTATCCTTTCTATTTCTTTTTTTCTCTTTCTTTCTTTTTTCCCTTTCTTTTTCTCTCTTTCTCCCCTTCTTTCATCTTCTCTATCTCTTCTCTCTCTTTCTCTCTCTTTTCCCTTTTTCCTCTGTTTCACCCTTTCTCTCATCCTCTATCTCATTTTTCTCTCTCTTTTTCCTTTTCTCTTCTTCTCTATCTCGTCTTCCATAAATCAAACCAAATTCTCACGGTTCAGCCATGTAATTAGTATAAATAATTTTTATTGATGAATAACCTATCTTGTTTTCCAATATAATATAAGCACACACATTGCTTGGAATACTCATTATTAGTATACCATCTATGTGACGTGTGCAAAACTAGTCTTATTGACGTATGCTATCTATTGTTGCAATGCAATGTACTTTCTACCTCCTGCAATGTACGAGGGATAGCCAGCAATGTTCCTACACTGCAAGTTTGTCATTTAATATTAATATCTTTATTCCTGGTATGTATTTGGAACTAATTTCAGTTACATGTATCCTTACGATTCTACACTAATATGTACATTATTATGTGACTAAATAAATGTTTTGAAACTGAATCTAAAACCGTTCTTTCTCTTCTTCCTCTCTTTTCTATTCTTCTCTCCTTCTCTCCTTCTGTTCTCCTCTTTTTCTCTTCGTCTTTTCTCCTTTTCTCCATTATTCCATTTCCTCCCTTCTCGCTTTCACTCCTTCTCTCTTTCCCACTTTCTCCCTTTCTTCCCTTAATCCATACTCTCTTTCTCCCTTTCTCCTCTTAATTCTTCCTCTCCTTCCCATTCTTTTCTTCTTCCACTCTCTCCTCCTCCTTTCCTCCCCATCCCTTTTTCTTTCTTTCTACTTCTCTCATTCTACTTTCTCATTCACTTCTTCTCCTTTTTTTTTTTTTTTTTACTTCTTCCCATCTCCTCTTCTCCCTTCCTCCTTCCTCTCTCTTCCTTGTCTTCTCCTTCTTCCTTCCCCCTTTCTCCCCTTTCCCATTTACTCTTTTTCGCCGACTCTCTGTCTCTCGTTCTTCCTTTCCCTCTGTCCCATTCTCTCCTTCTTATCTTCTCCTCTTATCTCCTTCTCTTCATCTCCTCTTTTTCCCTTTCTCCTCTTCTCTCCTTTTCACCTCCTTTTCCCCTTCTCCTCCTATACCCTTCCCTTATTTTCATTTCTCTCCATCTTCCCTCATTCTCCCCGTGTTTTATATTCTTCTTCTTCTCCTCCTCCCATTCCTTAATTCCTTCATTCCTTCTTCCCTCTTCCACCTTCCTTTTTCCTTCTTTCCTCCACCCTCCTTCTTTCCTCCCTCCTTTCCCCCTCTTCCCATATTCTTATTCACTCTCCCCCAATCCCTCCTTCCCCCTCCTCCCCTCCCCCAATCCCTCCATCCCCCTCCCCCCTTTTTCCCTCCTTCCCCCTCCCCCCAATCCCTCCATCCCCCCTCCTCCCCTCCCCCTGTTCCCCTCCCCCTTCCCCCCTTTTTCCCTCCTTCCCCCTCCTTCTTTCCCCCTACCCCCCTATTCCCCCTCCCCTCCCCCCGCGCACACTCA
>NC_061846.1:2159738-2164738 GCF_019202785.1 Penaeus chinensis
CTACTCCTCTTCCTCCTCCTTCTCCTCCTGGATAGACGATAATAATTCATTTGCGTAATTTGGTAAAACAAAATCCATTGAAGAATAGATTATTGTCTTCTCAACCTCCGTATGTTTGTTTTTGTTTGTTTTTTCGATTTTTCTTTTTTTTTGTGTATGGGGTTTTTGTTTTTGTTTTTGTGTTTCGTTTTCTTTTTATTATTACTATTTGTTTTTCGTATTTTTTCTCTTTTTATTTGTTTTTCTTTTTTTTCGCTTTTCCGGTTTTTATTTCTTTTTCTTCTTCTCCTTCGCCATTGTCTTTTGTTTGTTTGTTTGTCTTCACTTCGTATTTGCCTTTGCTGTTTTTGGCATTTTCTTTCTCCCCGTGTTTTCATTGTTATTTCTTTATTTATTTATTTATTTATTTATTTATTTTTTTTTTAATTTATTTAGGTCTTTACCGGCACCACCTTCCATGTTTTTTCTTTCTTCTTTTATTTCTCTCTTCCTTCCTTTCTTTCTTTCGTCTTTTATTTCTTTCTCTCTTTCTTCCTTTCTTTCTTCTTTTATCTCTCTCTCTCTCTCTCTCTCTCTCTCTCTCTCTCTCTCTCTCTCTGTCTCTCTGTCTCTCTGTCTCTCTCTCTCTCTCTCTCTCTCTCTCTCTCTCTCTCTCTCTCTCTCTCTCTCTCTCTCTCTCTCTCTCTCTCTCTCTCTCTCTCTTCCTTTTTTCCTTTCTTTCTTTCTTTTTCTCTCGCTCTTCCTTTCTTTTTTCTTTATTTATTTATTTCTTCTTTTATTTCTTTCACTCTCTCTCTTTCTTTCTTTCCTTTCTTACTTTCTTTCTTTCTTCTTTTCTTTCTTTCTCTCTCTCACTCTTCCTTCCTTTCTTTCTTTCTTCTATTATTGATTTATCTCTCTTTCTTCCTTTCTTTCTTTCTTTCCTACTTTATTATTTTTATCTTTATTATTATTATTATTTTTTTTTTTGGGGGGGGAGGGGCTTGCCTGTCTTTTACCACAACCACTTTGTTTGTTTGTTTGTTTGTTTGATTGTATGTTTTTTTCACTTAGTATTAATACGCTTTTTTATCAGTATTTAATTTGGTCTCTTACTTCAACCGTCTTCGCTGTTTCCTATATTTATTTAGTTTTCAGTTTATTTTTCTTGTTTCGTATCTCCTCCCCCCCTCTCTTTACTATTTCACTCCGACCTTCGTTGTTTTCAATATTTATTTTCAATATTTATTTATATCCTTCGTTTCCTCTTTCTTTTTTTTTCGCTGTTTTCAATATTTATTTATATCCTTCGTTTCCTCTTTCTTTTTTTTTTTCTTTTTTAATTTTCGCTGTTTTCAATATTTATTTATATCCTCCGTCTCCTCCTTTTTTCTTTTTTTTCTTTTTTTATCCATTTATTCTTTCACTCCATCCCAGATCTCCCGAGCTAGCACCACCGACTCGAGTGTCTGTCCCTCTTCCCCTGAAAGCACTCGATAGACTCGATAGACCGACTGTTTCTTGCGTTCCCCGCGACTCTGTGTATTTCCTCAAAGTTCCGAAGTGCGCCTCGACAACCAGCTTCCAGATTTTTGTCACGTAAGTAAAAAAAAAATTCTAATTTTCTGTAATTTCTTTTTCTTTTTTTTTTTTCTTTTTTTTAGGGAGAAGGATAAGATGCGGTAGGTGAGTTAGGCGGTGTGAAGAGGGAGAGAGTAAGAGGGAGGAGGAGGAGGAGGAGGAGGAGGAGGAAGAGGAAGAGGAAGAGGAAGAGGAAGAGGAAGAGGAAGAGGAAGAGGAAGAGGAAGAGGAAGAGGAAGAGGAAGAGGAAGAGGAAGAGGAAGAGGAAGAGGAAGAGGAGAAGGAGAAGGAGAAGGAGAAGGAGAAGGAGAAGGAGAAGGAGAAGGAGAAGGAGAAGGAGAAGGAGAAGGAGAAGGAGAAGGAGAAGGAGAAGGAGAAGGAGAAGGAGAAGGAGAAGGAGAAGGAGAAGGAGAAGGAGGAAGAGGAGGATGGGCAAGAGGAAAAGGAGAAAGGAGAAGGAGAAGGAGGAAGAGGAGGAGGAAGAAGAAGAAATGGAAGGGGAAGAAATAGTTATGTTTTCCTTCTCTTGTATTTTGCGTCGCGTGAGTTTTTGTTTTAGACGGATTAAAAGGTAGATAAATAGACAGATAGATATATGAGTAGATAGTTAAAGAGTATGAAATTTGTGTCCTTTCCGTCGCGCGAGCTTTAGATAGATGGATAGGCAGCTAGGTAGGCGGGGAAAGAGGGAGATAGGTAGACTGGTAGGTAGATAGATGGGTAGACAGATATGTAGGTAGATAGATAGATAGATAGGTGAGTAAATGGATAGGTAGGTAGGTAAACAAACAGATAGGTAGGTTGGTAAAAAGACAGATATATAGATAGGAAGGGAGAAGTTGTACATGGTACGAGAAATAGATATAGAGAGAGGAAGAGAGAGAAAGAGGGAATGGGAAGATAGATTATACAAAAAAGGAAGCAGGAAGTATATAAAAAGACAGAGAGAGGAGAAAGAGATAGATATGTAAAGATGACATGAGAGAAAGGGGAGGGAGATGTAAATAAGCAGAGAAAGAGAAGGAGAGAGAGAGAGAGAGAAAGAGAAAGAGAAAGAGAAAGAGAGAGAGAAAAAAAGAAAGAGAGAGAGAGAGAGAGAGAGAGAGAAAGAGAAAGAGAAAGAGAGAGAGAGAAAAAGAAAGAGAGAGAGAGAGAGAGAGAGAGAGAAAGAGAAAGAGAAAGAGAAAGAGAGAGAGAAAAAAAGAAAGAGAGAGAGAGAGAGAGAGAGAGAGAGAAAGAGAAAGAGAAAGAGAAAGAGAGAGAGAAAAAAAGAAAGAGAGAGAGAGAGAGAGCGAAACGCAAACCTCTCTTGAATTAGATTCCTTATAAATGCTAATCATGACGATGAAATGTCAGTCATAAAATTAACGCATTTAATCTATGTCTATATCGAACAGATAATCCTGACATTATTGATATATATATATATATATATATATATATATATATATATATATATACATATACAAATATATATATACAAATATATATATATGTATATATATATATATATCAATATATATATATGTACATATATATATAAAAAATCATCACTAGGGACCACTTAAGCATTAATGAATCTAAAATAAAATTTCCAAAAAATCGTTTGTGCTTTATAATTAAGAAATTATAATTAATCTAAAAAAATATCGGAAGATCACTTATAGGGATCACTTAGGCATTTATGAATGAATTAAAAATGAATTAAAATGAATTAGAAAAAAAAAAAAACTCTTTAGAAGCTGCTTAGACAATAACGAACTTTAAAAATGTATCAAAGAATGTCGTCTTTAGAACTCACATAGAGATTAATGAAGTTAAAAATGTAAAATAAAGGACCACTTAGATATTTTAATTTTAGTGAATTTTAAAAAGGGGAAAAGTCATCTTTACAAGATACTTAGACGTTAATAAAGTTAATAAAAAAAAAAAAGTCTTTAGAAGCCATTTAGTTCATTAAACCTAAAAAAAAGCAGATTATCTTTAGCATGCATTCAGACACGAATGACCCCCCCCCCCCCCCCCGAAAAAAATTGTAAAAAAAAAAATAATAAAAATAATAATAATAATAATAATAATAATAATAATAATAATAATAATAATAATAATAATAATAATAATAATAATAATAATAATACTAATATTGATAATAATAATAATGATAATAATAATAATAATAATAATAATAATAATAATAATAATAATAATAATAATAGTAATAATAAGGATATTAATGATGATGAAAATGATATTAATAATGATGATAATGATAATGATAATAATAATGATGATGACGATAATGATAATAACAATAAAGAAAGAAAAGAAAAGAAAAAATATATATAACACAAATGTCTAGCACCCACTCCGCACCCACTCCGCACCCACTTCGCACCCACTTCGCACCCACTTCGCACCCACTTCCAATCCGTTCCAGCAGATACGGCATTATGCACAGCCTGACCTTCGCCCTTCCGCCCAAGCCAGGCCTCGTGCCCATCTCTCCCTCAATCCTTCCTCCCGAGTACCATCGTTCACCCGACGGACGCTATAACATGGCCGTCTGTCACACGCAGTTTAACAAGGAGGGAGCCAGGCAGGTAGGAGGAATACGCAATACCTTCTTCTTTTTTTCTTCTTCCTTTTTTTTTTCTTTTTTTTTCTTCTTGTTTTTTTAGGTTTCTGGTGATGTTGTTCCTTGCCTGTTTGTTTGGATGTTTGTTTGTTGGTTGGGTTGTTTGATTTTGGCTATTCGGTTCGTTTCTGTCTGTCTGTCTGTCTCCCTCTCTATTTAATATATATAATACATATATACATATATACATATACATACATACATATATTAATATATATATAAATATATATATATATATATATATATATATATATATATATATATATATACGCATTTAAACAATATCCAAATTAAACAGATAATCCTGACATTAATTATTTATAAAACCCCAGAAAATCATCCTTAGGGACCACTTGGGTATGTGTTTATACATATATATATACATACATATATCTATCTATCTATCTATCTATATATATATATATATATATATAAATATATAGGAGAGGTATATATTTGTTCATCAATCAGTTTGTGTGACGTTACACATACCGCCATCAAGAAGTTCGGTGATATTCAGTCAACAGAAGTGATCGAATTAGCATCTTCAGCCATTAATTCTGCAACTTCCAAACTACAAGGGCAATTTTGCAGGTGGTGGAAGAATCGGCCAAGTATGTTGCATTTGTACGAGAACCAGCATCACGCTTTGAGTCCGCCTGGTACTACGGGAACTATGAAAGGGTCGGTGAGCAATTAATTCCCAAGTGCAATAACTAGGTGTCTATAACTTCCAGTGACGCACAGTTTTCGTATCTTGATCTAATAAACTAATTCGATTTTTTGTTTCTCTCTCTCACAGAAA
>NC_061846.1:2169738-2172173 GCF_019202785.1 Penaeus chinensis
GCTCATTAAACTCAGGGAGATGGTTTCTGGAGGAGGTGGGAGCTGATGCGGAGGATTTGTGTGCGTGTGTGTGTTTGTTTGTTTGTTTGAGTGTGTGTGTGTGTGTGGGGGGGGGGGGGGGGGGGGGTGTGTGTTTGTTTGTGTGCGTGTGCGTGAGTGTGTGTTTGTGTGTGTGTGTGTGTGTGTGTGTGTGTGTGTGTGTGTATGTGTGTGTGTGTTTGTTTGTGTGTGTGTGTGTGTCCATGTATGTATTTGCATGAATATGTATATACATATAGGTTGATAGATAAATATACATATACATGTACATAAACACACACACTCACATTATATACATACATATATGTATACATATATATATATATATATATATATATATATTTGTAAATATATATTTGTAAATATATATATATATTTGTAAATATATATATATATATATTTGTAAATATATATTTATATAAATATATATATATATATGTATGTATGTATAAGTGTAAGTGTAAGTGTAAGTGTAAGTGTAAGTGTAAGTGTGTGCATTTATATATATGCATATGTGTATGTGTTTGTGTATGTGTGGATAGATAGATAGATAGATAGTTAGATAGACAGGTAGATAGACAGACAAATAGACAGATTGATATATATAGATATATATGTAGACCTTTCGACATACCTCTTCCAAAATATCAATATACCACTCCGTCTGTTCCCTTATTTCGCTCTGATCACCTGTGCCCCACGACACCAACCCTTACCCCCCCCTCCCTTCACCCTACTCCCCCTCCCTTCACCCTACCCCCCCTCCCTTCACCCTATCCCCCCTCCCTTCACCCTATCCCCCCTCCCTTCACCCTACCCCCCTCCCTTCACCCTACCCCTCTCCCTTCACCCTACCCCTCTCCCTTCACCCTACCCCCCTCCCTTCACCCTACCCCCCTCCCTTCACCCTATCCCCCCTCCCTTCACCCTATCCCCCCTCCCTTCACCCTATCCCCCCTCCCTTCACCCTATCCCCCCTCCCTTCACCCTACCCCTCCCACCCCCTCCCCCCAAACCCCCACTCGACCCTTGCTCACCCAAACCCACCCACCCGCCCGTCACCCCCCATCCCAACCCCCCCCCCCAAAAAAAAAAAGAGATAGATAAATAAAAAAAAAAGGGTGAGAAAAGGAGGCGAGAAATCGTGGGAATATATTTGGAAGGAAAATAATAAAGACGAGAAAGGTGGAAGGGTTGATAATCATGGTGTGAGGTTATGGGGTCGATAAGGGGGAAGAGGGGCGAAGTGGATGATGGAGGTGGATGGTGAAGGTGGATGAAGGAGGCGGATAATAAAGGTGGATGATAAAGGTGAATGAAGGTGGATGAAGGTGGATGATAAAGGTGGATGAAGGAGGCGGATAATGAAGGTGGATGAAGGAGATGGATGATGGTGGATGACGGAGGTGGATGATGAAGGTGGATGAAGGAGGTGGTTGATGAAGGTGGAGGATAAAGGTGGATGAAGGAGATGGATGATGGAGGTGGATGGAGGAGGCGGATGATGAAGGTGGATGACCTTAATGAAAGATATTTGTGAGAGACCTTGACAGTTAACTTATGTGGAAGAACGTAGTGGATGATCTATGTGGATGATCCTTGTGGATGATCCTTGTGGACGAGCTCTGATATGGAGAAAAAAGTGGTTTAAGGCAATGTTGATGAAATCACGAAATCTCAAACTGGAATTTACGAATAAGTGGAATTACGCTGTTAAAAAAATAAATAAAATACAAATCATTTTACACTTTTCCAAAAAAAAATTATAAATACTACAGTAAAAAATAAAAATAAAATGTGAATTATTCAAAACACTTTTTTTTTTTTTTTTTTTTTTTTAGAAATAAATGAACAGAAAAAATGATAGTTGAAAACATTTGATGAGAAAGAAGAAGAAGCTACACCACGAGAGAGAAAAAAAAGATATATGACGAGATAAGTAAGAATGAAAAAGAAGAAAAGAAAAGATTAACGATGTGAAAGACAAGAAATATGAGAGAAAGAGAGATGGACATATAGATGGATAGATAGACAGAGAGAGAGAGAGAGAGAAAGAATGACAGAGAGAGAGAGAACGAGAGAAAGGGAGATAGAGAGAGCGACAGATAGACAGAGAGAGAAAGAACGACAGACAGACAGATAGAGAGAGAGAGCTAAAGATAAAGAGAGAGACAGATAGATGAAGAGTAGGAGAGAGAGAGAGAGAGAAAGATAAAGCGAGAAAGAGAGAGAGAGAGAGAGAGAGAGAGTGAGAGAGAGAGAGAGAAATAAAGCGAGAAAGAGAGAGAGAGAGAGAGAGAAATAAAGCGAGAGAGAGAGAGAGAGAGAGAGAGAGAGAGAGAGAGAGAGAAGGGCGTTTCCAGGGCATCCTAAACTCAAAAGTGAAAGTTTACAAC
>NC_061846.1:2172273-2182273 GCF_019202785.1 Penaeus chinensis
GGAAACTGAAACTTGTTTCTCCTTGTTAAGAGGTAAATACAGAACCCCCGAGCCTTCGCTTCAGAAAATATACTTGACCAACACCTTTAATGGTGATTTTATGTTGAACATCCCTACCTCAGGATATCTCCAGATTCCAATGTAGCAATACAAGGAATGATAATAGATTCTGATACAACTGATATTGATAAAAAAAAAAATTGTCAGCTAATTATGGAATTTCTCATCGAAAGTATTTGAATTTACATATTTTGGTTTGTTTCCTGAATTTCCTTTGTAATTCACATACATTTTTAAAATAAACTTTTAATATATATGTATATAGATATATACAATATATATATAGATAGATAAATGGATACATAAAAGGAGAGAAATAACGGTAATATATATATAGATAGATAGATATAGATATAGATATAGATATAGATATAGATATAGATATAGATATAGATATAGATATAGATATAGATATAGATATAGATATAGATATAGATATAGATATAGATATAGATATATATATAGATATAGAGATAGAGATAGAGATAACGGTAATATGTGTGTGTGTGTGTGGTGTGTGTGTGTGTGTGTGTGTGCGTGTGTGCGTGTGCGTGCGTGCGTGCGTGTGCGTGCGTGCGTGTGTGTGTTTGTTCTATCTTTTACAAAGAAAAAAGAGAGGGAGATAGAGAGAATTGGTGGGTAAGCTTTCTTTATAGACATATTCCCTGATTAGTTCTCACAGGCGGGCATTATTTACTATGAATATTATTGTATAGAAGCTTTACGTCACAACTTATCAAATAAAAACAAAAGTGGTACAGTAACACCACAATTGTAACAAAAGCCATACAGTTTCGCCTCAACGCTACCGTTCTTTCACAAATATAACGTATATAAGGTATTCTTTGGTGAATTCTTAAGATGGTTTCATTGCCACCATTCAAGAAACATATGCATTAGTACTGGAAAGGCGAGTGCGTCTTTCATGCTATTTCGAATACTAATATTATGGCTATTCAGGAATTCTAACGTGCTCGGTACTAGCACTATTTTTGACCGAACGAGTTTTTAGATAAATGTATGGGAGTGAAAGATTAGAAAAAGAAAGGAATGAAAGCGACACAGAATCGAATGTCACATTCAAGACTGTTGCAACAAAAAAATCTTAGTAGGTTTCAGTAATAACAAGGATTTCCAGGTGTTCTTAATGAGAAATAAGTGGTGTATTTAAACTAAGCTTCTGTTAATCTTCACTTGTTGCATCTGATACATTTTTGACATAATTGTGCCAATGCTAAGTGGCAGAGAGAGAGAGAAAGAAAAACATAATTATTTTCATTACAATATTATATACCAAAAATGTGTGCATTATATAACAGTTATACTAATGTAGGAGTTTGTTTCATTTATGATATAGCATAACTGTAATAGGTCTTTTTTTTTTTCAGAAAATATACAGTTAACATCAAGCGATATCAACTTAACTATCAATATCTTTATGTTATATTGTAGAATGTGATTCATTAGTAAAACCAAGATTTTTTAAATTATCTTTTCCCTAAGAAATATGATAGAGAAAGAAACATTGACAGTAGATTCGGTAGATAAGCTTTCTTGATACACATATTTGATTAATGGGATACACATGAATATTTAATACCATTATCAGTCGGCATTCTACGGTCTCTTTTTCAACAATACAAAACTAAGTATACCTCAGGATTTCAAACGAGTTGGAACAACTGTTAACACCTGAAACATCTTTATTATTAATTAAACTTATTAAGGAAGTATGACGTGTTTGTCATATAGCAGAAGAAAAAAAATATTTGTTGCAATTGCTCATAAATATATATATATATATATATATATATATATATATATATATATATATATATATATATAAACACACGGCTTAGGAAAAAACAACCAGTATGTGAATATTTAAACCGAAAGAGAGAGAGAGAATTATAATGATTAAAAAGCAAATTTCACACATTAAAAATATGGGTCTGCGTGCGATTGCATAGCTGGGAATGTTGTAAGAATATTGTAACAGAAACAAAAATATGAAACAAAGACATTTAAAAATCACAAAGAAAATGCAAAATGGGCCTACGTGTGATTCCACATTTGGCAGTCTCGAACGTGGGCCTGGAATTCCCAAGCCACACCGTTAACTATTCCTCCATCACGACGATATCTTTTTAATAAAAAAAATAGTATCAAATTTAAACTAAGCATCTGCTAATCATCACTTGTTGCATCTAATGCATTACTGATACAATATTGTATAACTAACATGTGTACTCAATAATATTTGTCTCATATCGGAGTATATTCCCCTTATGATATAGAATAATTTAAGGTAAAAATATAGAGAAAATGATTTGCAAGTCGGTTACTGAATAACAATTATAAAGGTTTGCCTTTTTGCTGTGCAGAATTGTACATATACAAACTGTATTCATTTCTTCAGTTTTATTTTTCATTTGTAGAAAATGCCAATTGAAAATCAAGCGAAATCATGTTGATCAATACCTTTATGATATACTATAAAATGCGATGCATTAGAAAAATACGAAGATATTTTTTTATTATTATTATCAATTTACTTATCTTTAGAGGGAGAGAGAGAATTATTGTCTGTAGAATTAGTAGGGAAGCTTTCTTCATAAACATATTCCCTGATCAGTTCTCGCTGACGGGCATCTGCACATTATAAATATTAATGTAAAGGAACTCTACGTCACAGCTTAACAGATAAAAACAAAAGTGAGTATAGTAACACCACAATTGTAACAAAAGGTACACAGTTCTTCAACTCAACGTTACCGTTCCATAAATATAAAGCAATAATTTTCAGATCATTAGTTAAGTTTTTGCTTTCTGTTGATTTTTTTTTTTTTTTTTTTTTTTGAGAAAAAGACACATGATTTGACAGGAGAAAAAGAGTCAAACAGGTGGACACAGACATGGAAGCAAACAAACAGACTCACATGATAATTCATGCAAAACTCGTAATCACTCAAACACAATATAAAACATAAATAAAAAATACACCTGAGAACGATAACCAACTCAAGTTATACAGATATGCAAAACGGCTTAATCATGTGTAAAACCTAACCTTGAGTTACGATACATTATCTAATGATTGCAAATTATTATTTTATAGCTATTTAAAACTGTTTGGCTAATGAGATACAACTGAATATGCAATAACATCATCAGTCTGGCATTCTATGATCCATGATGAGAGCTTTTTCAACATTACAAAATCGAGTCTACCTCAGCATTTCAAACGCGTTGGAACAACTGTTAACCACTGAAAATCCTTGTTATTACTAAAACTTATTAAGGAAGTAAGACGTGTTTACCATATTTTCTTTGTTGCAATTGCTCACAAATAAAAAATAATTAAGGGATTTCACACGTAGTAGGAAAAAAATAATAATTTAAATATCAAAACAGAGAGATCATTATAATAGATGATTAAGTAGCAAATAGCAAATACAAATATGGATCTGCGTGCGATTCCACACATGGCATGGAACAGTCTGCAACTTTGTTACTTATTAAGACGTGGAAGAATATTGCGGCAGAGACAAATACGATTAAAAGAAATAAAAAAATACAATTAAAAAAACACACAAAGAAAATGCAAAATGGGCCTTCGTGAAATTCCACATTTGGCATGGAACAGTCTTGAACGTGGGCCTCGAAACTTCCAAGCCACACCATTAACCATTCCTCCATCACAACGATCTCTTCTTAATGCGAAATTAGTGGTATATTTAAACTAAGCATTTTTTGCGTCATCATGTGAATGACTTAGAGCCAAAAAGTACCCCTACATATCTGATTTTTTTGTTAATGTGTGTGTGTGTATGTTTGTTTGAGTGTTTGTGAGTGACAGAAGAGAGAAGGGGGAGGGGATGAGAGCGAGTGAATACCTATGAAATAAGTAACCATCAAAATGTTGAATTTGCAAGCTCCCTCCCTCCCTCCCTCCCCTCCCCTCCCCTCCCCTCCCCTCCCCTCCCCTCCCTCCCTCCCCTCCCTCCCTCCCTCCCCTCCCCTCCCTCCCTCCCTCCCTCCCCTCCCCTCCCTCCCTCCCTCCCTCCCCTCCCCTCCCCTCCCTCCCTCCCTCCCCTCCCCTCCCCTCCCCTCCCTCCTCCCCTCCCCTCCCCTCCCCTCCCCTCCCCTCCCCTCCCCTCCCCTCCCTCCCTCATTGGCATCTGACTTTTACAGCATTAAATTGGGGTACTTCATATAATTGGCATATGTATCTAATATTTATCAGACAGACAAATAAACATACAAATTCATCATTCAGAAGACGATGCAGTAAATAATTAGCTTAAATAAACCACTAATTCCCTGTTCCATGCCAAGTGTGGAATCACACAGAGGCCCATTTTTTATTTTCTGTATTTTTCATCACCATCATTCCACCTCATTACAAATGATTTTAAATAATAATAATAATAATTAATCCATAAAACTGATATGATGATGCAGGGAACATAAACAGGAATTGGGTAAATTTATATGTTAAACTATATGTAAATTCAAATTCTATAGGCAAAAAGTTTTATGAATCAATATATACCCAACGACATTTTGTTTCTTATTAACATTAACTTTGGCATGTACTTCATAACGTGACTTGCGATTGGAAAATGAAGTTAATATTTGCTTATAAAGCACGCAAGAATACGACATATATATGAGGCTCCCTGATGGCTTCTGTTAAATGTCACTACGTAAGAACTTTGATTCATAAAACGAAAAACAATTGTTTCCATGATTGCTATATAGTCACCAGTAAAATTGTTTATATAAAAGAGAAGAATGATTAAGTCCAATTAATACCGATTTTGTACAATTTTACATAATCTTGACAATCACAAATTTAAATATTAATTATATAATTTGTATTGTCAATCTCATCAATATTGTTATTATAATATTTGTTGCTCTATATTGTTTTACATACTATAGATGCCCCATACATTAAATGCAAATTTCGTCAACAAAACTAATATTTCACATATTTCACTAATGCAGTAACCTACATAGCGACGTTTTTTACTAATTCTCTTTCTTTTCACGTTTGCTAAGCAGACTTACCTCAGAATTTACATACTGTGTATCACTTTATATTTCTGAATCAGATTGTCCTTGACACATTTGTTTCAACTTACAGCTATGTGTGTGTTTGTTTGTGTGTGTGTTTGTGTATTTGTAAGTATGTATGTGTGTGTGTGTGAAAATACATAATCATGATAATAAACGGTTTAGTAATTCTCATACAGCTAGGGACTACAAATATACATAGAAGTACAGATAAGAGACAAGTTATATGTACATAAACACATACAAACAACAAATAAACTATCAATTTATTAGCAGCACAACAAAAGGACAAGTGCAAGTATAGGTGAGTCAGGAGTGCTGAACTAGTATTTCTGTAGACTAGCGCTCGTGGGAGAATGTGTGTGTGTGGGAGAGAGAGAAGCAGAAGAGAGAAGGGGAAGGGAATGAGAGCGAGTATATGTAAGGCAAATAACCACCAAAACGTTAAATGTGTGTAATATCCATTTGATTGCTCTCACTCACTCGCTCACTCACTCACTCACTCACTCACTCACTCACTCACTCACTCACTCACTCACTCTCTCTCTCTCTCTCTCTCTCTCTCTCTCTCTCTCTTTCTCTCCCTCCCTCTCTCCCCCCCTCCCTCCCTCCCTCCCTCCCCCCCCTCCCTCCCTCCCTCCCTCCCCCCCCCTCCCTCCCTCCCTCCCTCCCCTCTCTCTCTCTCTCTCTCTCTCTCTCTCTCTCTCTCTCTCTCTCTCTCTCTCTCTCTCTCTCTCTCTCTCTCTCTCTCTCTCTCTCTCTTGGCGTTTGACCAGGTGTCTTCTTCCGTACAATTTTATAGCTTTAAATTGTGGTACATAATAGAACATTAAGTACGTTTATAAAAATAATTATCAGCTAATCATGGAATTTCTCAGTCGATCGTCTACTTCTCAGTTCTCTAGATGCTTTTTTTTTACTGCTCTTTGTATGCTTTGGAAAAGATTGCCTTCAGAGATTGTAACTTCTCCGACTCTAAAAAAGTTTAAAAGATCAGCTAATATGTATTCACTACGTAAATTCTTTTTTTCTTAGCTGTGTTTTGACCTGCACTGACGCCTTTGGTGGTACAGTTCTCAATTTTTTCTGGGTACCCCTTTATATGGCTGACTATAAAAATAATTATAATAATATATATATTGATATATAGAGATATAGAGAGAGAAATAACGGTAATATATATATGTGTGTATGTTTGTGTGTGTGTGTGTGTGTGTGTGTGTGTGTGTGTGTGTGTGTGTGTGTGTGTGTGTGTGTGTGTGTGTGTGTGTGTGTGTGTGTGTGTGTGTGTGTGTGTGTGTGTGTGTGTGTGTGTGTGTGTGTGTGTGTGTGTGTGTGTGTGTGTGTGTGTGTGTGTGTGTGCGCGCGCGTGCGCGTGCGTGTGCGTGTGCGTGTGCTAAAGATAAAATTTTCAACCTATTCAATACTACATTAACTTAAAATTGTCAAGCGTATTACAATAAATCATTAAGTAGCAAAATTAACACAGATTAAAAGTATGGGCCTGCGTGCGATTCCACACTTGGCATGGAACAGTCTGGAACATTGTTTTTTTTTTTTTTTTTGTATAAAGATGTGGAAGAATGTTGCAGCAGAAACAAAACGATAAACTAAATGCAATTACAAACCACAAAGAAAATGCAAAATGGGCCTACGTGTGATTCCACACTTGGCATGGAACAGTCTCGAACGTGGGCCTCGGAATCCCTAAGCCACACCGTTAACCATTCCTCCACGACGACGTTCTCTTCTTAGTAAAAAATTAGTGGTATATTTAAACTAAGCATCTGTTGCATCATCACTCGTTGCATCTGATATATTTTTTGACATAATGCCAATGTTAAGAAGTAGCACAAAGTTGTGACACTTTCCAAAGAAGCATATCAGAGAGAGAGAGAGGGGGGTGGGGGGAGGGAAAGGGTGAGAAAGAGAGAGTTTTATTCTGTTTATTTTGTCAGCGAAATATGATTTTATTGTTTCATATGGCCTATTTTAGTATATCAGAGAAATTGGTCTTTATTTGAGTTTATTCCTGGTGCTCTTTCGGATAATACTATTAAGGTCAAGTGTTACATTACCTCGCAGGTTGTTAATATTGATTTTCTTCAAACTCAAAAGTAACATGCGTGTTTTCTATAATGATTTACCTTTATGTACATGAAATTAAGGATAATACCTTTTCAGCCCCCACCCCATGGTATATCTGAAAAGACTGAGAAGACAGTGAACATGTACATATCGAAACATTAAAGTAGAACAACTAGTAATAACATTGGTAACTAAGCTTTAACATAATTCTCGATTATTACTCGCTGGCGGTGGGTCTACACATACGAACTTAATCAGTCTATAGGAGTCTCAATTTTACATAAAACAATACCAAAAAGTAGTATGGTAACGACACAATTGTAATAAAAGCATTGTTTGCTTCACTTCAATACTACCGTTCTTTCACGAATGCATACCATGTAATTTGTAAACCATTATAGAAGTATTCTTTGATCATTGTTTAAATACTTACCATAGAAGGGGTTGCAGAGGTTTAATGTCATCTCACGTATCTATTTGTCTGTCTTTGTATGTATGCATGTATGTGTGTATATATATATATGTATGTATGTATACATATTTATATATATGTATGTATGTATGTATATATGCATATGCATGTATGTGTGTGTTTGTGTATAATGTGAATGTATGTGTATATATATTTATATAAATATATGTATATATATATGTATATATATATATATATATATATATATATATATATATATATATATAACATATGTGTGTATGTGTATATACCTATTCTGTATGTGTATATGCACACACACACACACACACACACACACACACACACACACACACACACACACACACACACACACACACACACACACACACACACACACACACATACACACACATACGTATGTATGTATAACGTGTATATAGATATCTGGGAGAGTAAAATAAAAAAAATCACACGTAGTTTGTGTCCAAAATCATACCTCTCTCTTTCTCTCTCTCTTCTCCTCCTCCTTCCTCTCTCTGTCCCTCTCCTCTCTCTCCATCTCTCTCTTTCTAAAACTGTATTTACTACCCCCCCCCCCCCGCCCTATTTTTCTCTCTCTCCCCTTTCTTTGCAACACATCATATTGACATCTTACCCTGTGGCATCTACATTACAAATTTGCAGCTTTAAATGGTGGCAATTTGAAAATTCAGCATGACTGTGTTAATGATTAATAATTCGAAAAATGTTGTTTAGTTTAGGTATACCACTATTTTATTTTAACCAAGAGACCCACGCCTGTGTTATCATCACAGCAAAATGTGCGAATGAAAATGTTTATTTCTGTAAGAATAGCATTTGCAATACGGTTATATTTGGCAAAACTATTACATACATAGCAAGCAGTTTTACACCTTGATACAAAGGTAAACATTGATAACTAATTGTAACAATGCCGAGATCCAGCGTCGCATTCGTATTTTCAATTTAATCATTTATTTAGATATTCCCTTTAAAGGGTACCACAAAGCTGTGACGCAGATATACATAGATATGCATATATATGTGCAAATGTGTTTACACCATATACTGAATATATATGTAACCTGGAATCTCTCTCTCTCTCTCTCTCTCTCTCTCTCTCTCTCTCTCTCTCTCTCTCTCTCTCTCTCTCTCTCTCTCTCTCTCTCTCTCTCTCTCTCTCTCTCTCATAATTCACTTATAACCTAATATGGAAGGGAAATTTTAGCCCAAGAATAAAGTGTAATGGAAATCGCCTAAAAGTGTTGATCATGTTGGCTGTTGGCTTCCGTGCTCATTAGTGTCTACGACATCCTAGAATTCCAGTAAATAGCTCAAACTCTTCTGTGTGACCTATTCGATACAGCATTCACCAAACGTATTATAATAAATTATTAAGTAGCAAAGTTCACACAGATTAAAAATATGGGTCTGCGTGCGATACCACTGTTGACATGAATCTTATAACTTTGTTATTTATAAAGACATGGAAGAATGTTGCGGCAGAAGCTAAACTATAAAATAAATGCAATTAAAAATCACAAAGAAAATGCAAAATGGGCCTACGTGTGATTCCACACTTGGCATGGAACAGTCTTGAACGTGGGCCTCGGACTTCCTAAGCCACACCGTTAACCATTCCTCCACCACGATGATCTCTTCTTAGTGAGAAATTTGTGGTATATTTAAACTAAGCATCTGTTGCATCATCACTCGTTGCATCTGATATATTTTTGACATAATTATGCCAATGCTGTGAAGTGGTATATCTAAACTAAGCATTTAATTTTCTTCATCATTTATTCTGAAATATTCTGCCATAGTTTGGCCAATTCTAAGAGGTACCACTAAGCTGTGACATTTTCCAGGGAAGCCATATCAGACACCGTTGAGAGAGAAGAAGAGGAGGAGGAGAAGGAAGAAGAGGAAGAGGAGGAGGAGGAGGAGGAGGAGGGAAAGAGGAAGAGAGAGCTAAATGCTTTTACTTTGTCAGTGAAGTATGGTTTTATCGTGTCACATGGCTTACTTTTAGCATATCAGAGAAACTAGTTCTTACTTGAAACCACAGAGCTGAGGAAGTGCATATTAGGGATAATCAAGTATATTTTCAGGAAAATAAACTTGATGAAGTTCTTTAATGGCGGTTGAAAATATATGTTGCAGAAAATTTCAAGCTTGAAATGCAGTCATGATAACAGATAAACTGATATAGTCATTAACCATGGATTTTTCATCTAAATTAACACGCTCAAAAAACATATCAAACCAGGGTTAACATGATTTCATTACGCAATTTAAATGAGAGAGAGAGACAAG
>NC_061846.1:2189773-2199773 GCF_019202785.1 Penaeus chinensis
AAGCATACCATCATATTCTTAGGAAAAAAACAACAAAAATACACGGGGTTATAGTCCTTGCTCTCGTCAGTTAAAATATAGATGTGCTTGTGATTCAAAACATTTCCTGTTGCCGCTATAAAATAGAGTATTTAAAATAGTTTTTTAACGTAATTTACGTAGAGTAAATCTGATTTTTTCAGCATTTTGTGCTTTGCCTGCACCTTCAGTGCATTGATTTTGCAGGTCACACGAGACTACAGTAGGCGTAGTCAGCACCCCACCTCAGACCCGCAGCTCTCTTCTACACCAGGGCAGCCCTTACGGGCTTTGACCCCTGGGTAGGGAGGCCCAGTAATCTGGGGCGTCCTTTGGGCGCACTTTCTCTTTATTCTGAATTCTCTTCCTCTCTTCATGTGACTTCCCTGAGCCTACCGGAGTACCCTTGTGGGCTCCCGTATTCGCTTGGGGGGTGGGCATCGAATTACCGCCCTTCGCACTAGGCAAGTTCGGCGGTAAGGAGGTGTCTTCCACATAACTCGATCCCTCTTTGGTACTGGAGAACGCAACCAGGCTTCCACTGGGGGGGTAGAGGACGGAAACTGCCACACTCTTCTCTTAGCTATTGCTGTTAGGTTGTTCAACGATAGTTAAGGGTTAACTGGTCCCTTCAGGACAACGGGCACGGGCCCAGGGGTCGGACTCGGTCCGATACCCAGCATGATTGATCCCGCGGCTAACAACCCTCCTCCTCCTCAAGGAGGGGGGACGACCCATGACTCGCCTACGACCAATACGACCTTGAACAACGGAACCCCTACTGCTGACAAACGTGAACGACGATTCTTTTCCATCCCTCCACAGAATGCAAGGTATCTGACTGTCAAATGCGTGAATGAAAATCAATCGCTTTTGAATGTGAGCCCCTTCATCATCAAGAAGGTCCTTGATGGTCAAGTGGACGGCGATTTTGATTTTGTCAAGAAATTGCGAGATGGTAGCCTCCTTGTAAAAGTGCAATTCAACTCCCAGATTAAGGACTTGCTTAAACTGACGCAAATTCATGATTTGAAGGTTAACGTAACTATCCCCATTGGCCCCAATACCTGCAAGGGAGTAATCTTTAGCAGGGATTTGAGGACAATGGAGGAGAGTGAAATTCTGGAAAATATGAAGGACCAAAGCGTAGTGGACGTGAACTGCATGACCAAGAAAGACGGGAATGTTCGAACAAAAACCGGATTGTGCTTTTTGACCTTTGCTTCAAGTAAAATTCCTGAGTATGTCACGGTTGGATATGAACGTGTCCAAGTGCGACCTTACATTCAAAAACCTATGCGCTGTAATAGATGCCAAAAATTTGGACACACCTCATTACGATGCAATGACAAAGATACTAGTAAATTTACTTGTGGTAAATGTGCTGGAGAACATGACACTGCTGTATGTACTGAGAAAACGCTCAAGTGTGCTAACTGTGGAGGTCCCCATCAATCTGGCTCTGCCGAGTGCAGCAGCTTGAAGAAGGAGACTGAAATATTAGCATACATGAGAGGACATGATGTTAGTTACCGTGAAGCCAAGAGGAAAGTTGAAGGTTTGACCAGCAAACCCAATACTTCCTACGCTTCAGCAGCAACTAACAACTCTTCCAGTGCAAACGGCATCAGTCAGGAACTTGCAGCTAAGGATAAAGAAATTGCTGAATTAAAGGAAACGGTCAAGGAATTAATGAGTCAAATCAAAGAATTGAAAGATACAATTCAACAAATTGCTGAATCAACCCAGCAAAAGCAGCAGCATCATAAGGAGGATGATACCAAAACACAATCGGGATCGCACCTTCTCGTCCCGGCGGCTCCTGCTAGGACTTCGTCTGGTGTTTGGTCTGCTTCTCGAAGTAGATCATCCTCCACCGGGCGTCTCCCTGGCAGCGAGACGCAGGACATGGAGGCTACTGTCTCCAAAAATACCCATGGAAGGCCCCTGGGTAGCGAGGGAGAGGAGGACGAACCTCCCTCCCAGAAAAAGAAAATTAAAACTGGCGGACAAGGCACTTCCAAACCCCATAAAACGTAATCATCGCGTTAACCATTATACAATGGAACTGTCGAAGTATTAGATCTAAAGTAAATGACCTTAAATTATTAGCCTCATCCTATGCTCCCGATATTATAGTCTTACAAGAAACACACTTAAACAACCTCGTCTGTGACGAGGTCGTAACACTCAGAAACTACCATTTGTGTCGGAAGGATCGAGAGGGTAGGGGTGGAGGCGGTGTCGCCATGTACATCCACCAAAGCCTCCCTTTTACAGAAGTGATTATTGATTCTACTTTGGAGGTTGTCGCATGCAAAGTAAAAATCAATAACACGTATCTGGCTACATGTTCGGTTTATTGTCCCCCTGATAAAGTGGTAATTTATGATGAGCTCTTTGCTCTTCAGGATAGTCTGCCACAAAATAAAGTAATTCTAGGTGATTTTAATGCTCATCATACATTATGGGGTTCCCTGCGGGCGGATGGTAGAGGTGAGCAAGTAGTTAAGCTGATTAACGATTCTGATTTAGTCCTTCTGAACGATGGTAGCCCAACACGGGTAGACGATAATACCGGGAATTTGAGCTTTATAGACTTATCACTGGTCTCATCATCAGTAGCAGCCAAGTGCCTGTGGCACACCATTGACGACTCGTTGGGAAGCGATCATCTTCCTATTTTGATTAAATATTCATGCGACACAGCAAGAACGCCTTCAGCGCCTAAATTTAACGTAAAAAGAGCAGACTGGGTCGCCTTCACAAGGAGCGTCAAGCTCGAACTTGTTGGAGAAACCATTGATGATAAAGTAAATAATATTCAGAATTCGATTTTAGAAGCAGCCTTGCTATCCATTCCTAAAACTTCGACAGATAGCGTTAAGCATAGAGTTCCATGGTGGACACCAGATTGCCGCAGGGCGCTGTGCCGACGCAATAAGGCCTACAGGCTTTTCCAAAATAACATCACTAATGAGAACTTTTGCAATTACAAACAAGCAAGAGCTAGGGCTCGTAGAGTAATTAGACAAGCTAAAAGAGACTCCTGGCGTAGCTTTGTCTCTACAATAAATAGTAATACAAAAATATCAGAGGTTTGGTCCACTGTCAAAAAAATTAATAAAAACAAAACATCCTGCAAAATTAAAAACATCATCCACGAGGGAACAAATTTCGATTCACCAAAAGACATTGCTAATGTACTCGCCAGGCAGTTCTCTTATACAAGCAGCTCAGCAAACTACCATCCTGCTTTCCTGCCCACCAAGAAAGCCGCTGAGCTGCAGCCTATTAACTTTGCCACAGGAGATGACTTTGATTATAATAAAGACCTAACAATGAATGAGCTTGTCCGAGCCCTAGAAGCCTGTAGAGGAACATCCCCGGGCCCCGATGAGATTCGATATGAGATGATGAAGCATCTTAATCATGACGACATGATTAAGTTGCTAGAAGTGTACAATGAAATTTGGAAAAGCCACACTTTTCCAAACTCATGGCACTTCGCCCACATCATTCCTGTATTGAAAGGAGGGGGTAATCCCAGAACTGCCATCTCCTACCGACCAATTGCGTTGACAAGTTGCTTATGCAAGGTCATGGAACGAATTGTTAATAGTAGGCTATTGCATTTTTTAAATAGCAGTAATTTACTAGTTGACGAGCAGTGCGGCTTCCGAAAGGGACGCCAAACTCTCGATCAACTAGTAAAGCTGGACAGTCATATTCAAGAGGCAATTGCCAAAAAAGATTTTTTGATTTCAGTATTTTTAGATATAGAAAAAGCCTACGACATGACATGGCGATATGGCCTACTCAGAAAACTTTATGCTTTCGGATTACGTGGAAACTTGCCTTGTTTTATTCAAAATTTCATATCTGACAGAACGTTTTCTGTCAAACTTTTTGCCGACAATGTCACTTTTTCGGACATTTTTGTCCAGGCAAACGGGGTCCCACAAGGAAGTGTCTTGTCGCCAACATTATTTCTATGTATGATTAATGACATCCTACCAGCTCCCCCTCGAAATCTTAAATACTCACTGTACGCCGATGATTGTGCATTATGGCATTCCAGCAGTAATGCAGAGTTCTCGGCAAATCGTATCCAACTCGCATTGGATATGATTCATAACTGGGGCCTCCAGTGGGGTTTTAAGTTTTCCATAAGAAAGAGTATTGGGGTAATTTTTTCACATAGAAAGATACCAAATATCAGATTAACTTTAGATAATCACCCAATACCCATTCAAAATTCTGCTAGATTTCTTGGTCTACTCTTTGATTGTAGACTTAATTGGAAAGACCACATTGGTCAGTTAAAGAATAAATGTCAAAAAGCACTAAATTTATTAAAGTGCATTGCTGGTAATAAATGGGGAGCTGATAGGAAGTCTTTGCTAATGATAGATAAAGCCCTGGTTAGGTCTAAAGTAGATTATGGGTCAATCGTGTATGGCTCGGCATCGAAAACAAGTTTGAAAGGTTTGGATGCTGTGCATGTTTACGTGTGTGTCTTGGAGCCCTGAAGTGCACTCGGATCGAGCGTCTTGAGGTGGAGTCAGGAGTACCTCCCCTCCGACTCAGACGCGGCCAATTAGCCCTGACCTATGCCGCTAAGGTGGCTCGATACCCGAGCCATCCCAATGGTAATGGAGGCATTAGGCCCTTTGCCACAAGACTCCACGACCTCGTCGAGAAAGTCGGTATAGATCTCTCTACTATTGATACCCTGGTTCAGTCAAACATAGCGCCATGGGAAACACCCAATTTTTCCATCATGGAAGCTTGGCTTCCATCAGCTAAGGCCATGGCGCCGGAGGGTGAGGTACGCCAGCGGTTTAGAGAGATCCTTATTAAACATTTATCCTTTTTTCATATATATACCGACGGCTCCAAGACAAATGAGGGTGTGGGTGCGGGTGTATGGTCGACTGAATGTGAACTAAAGTTTAAACTGCCGAACCATGCAACGATCTTTCTTGCTGAACTTTTTGCCATTGACAAAGCTATTGATTTTGCTCTATCGACGACCCACGATAGAATAGTCATTTTTTCGGATTCATTAAGTTCACTTAAAGCTATTAAATCATTAGAAACCACTAAAAATGAACTGCTGGGTAATATCATTCGTAAATTACACGGTGCCAACAAATCAATCAAGCTAATATGGGTACCAGGTCACTCTGGTATCCATGGTAATGAACAGGCTGACAAACTAGCCGGGTCAACTGACGATCTGGACACTACCATAGTTCGTACAGATCTCAGGTGTTTTGTGTCTCTTATAAAAGCAAAAATACATCTCCTGTGGCAAAGTGAGTGGACCAACCTCCAACTCACCAACAAAATCAAGCCGATAATAGAGCCGTGGGACACATCCCACAGAAGAGATAGAAGAGAGGAGGTGGTGTTGGCCCGCCTTAGGGTCAACGCAACAAGATTAACACACCTCACTCCCTACATTGAGAAGACCTTCCCTCCACAGTGTCCTAACTGCAACACCAACCTCACTATAAGACACATATTAACAACTTGCCAAAAATACAATAACAATAGAAGAAACCTTAAAAACTACTTTCAAATTAAAAATAAAGAATTTACAATAGCAAATATCTTATCAGACAATGAAAACATAATCAGTAAAGTAATTGCTTTTTTAAGGGAGACAAAACTTTATGACCTTATATAGATTGATAGAATAAATAGGATCCATTGGCTTAATAACCTTGGCAATATGCCGCTGGTTGATAGCCAAGAAATCCAACAAAAAAAAAATAATAATAATAATACAATAAAACATAAATAATTAACTTGTCCTAACAAACGCGTTAAAATAATTCCCATTTTCTTAACATTTAAAACTCTTATTAAAACCTTGTAGATTAAGAAAAAAGATTAAAGCCCCCCCCCCCCCCCCCGAAATAAAAAATAGAAAAAATCTTATACGCTTGTAAACATAATCTGAAAATAAAGGTTTGTTATAATGTCGACCTCCCTTGTTTCACACTATGGAACGCCAAGGTCAGGTGACTGTTCCTGCTTTCGAAAATAAACTTTTGAGAACCTCGTGGAATTTTCATGTTTATTGACCCTTGGACAGGTTCTATTCTGAGATGAGAGGTTTTGTTTTTGGTGTGTCACTTTATAAGAAGGCGTGGTTGTGTGTGGAAAAAAAGGATGTAGATGATTGTTTATAGTATGCTTATGTATATAGTAAACGTCAAGTCATAGAAATTAATTAAATATGTTTTTGTTGTTGTTGTTGCATTTTGCTATAATTCTTCTGCTCTACTGAATTATTATGATGATCATTGCTAATAGTAATAATAATGATCGCGTTGGTGCCAATAATAATAACACGGATGAAAGTGATAAAGATGATAAGCTGATAATGACAATAAAGTAGTAGTGGTAATGATAATAAAAGTAGTAGAGATAATGATAACAATAGTGATAACGAATAATAAGAGTAATAATAATTACCTATCATCTTCTCTATCACCATTGTCACTGTAACTGTTATGTCTGATAATGAGGATTAGGATGATGATAATGATGATGATAAAAATAATAAAAAGAGAGATCACTAACATATTTATACAAAAAATATACAAAATATGCAGCAACGAAATGATACTAATGATAATGATTAGAACAATAAGTGTAAGTATCCTATCGGCATAAAATTAGGTGTCACAATTGAAGGAAATTATAAATATTTAAACAAAACTACTGCCGCAGAAAACGGGCGAGTGACAAACAAGGGGAGACTACGAAATACCTACGGAAGGGAAACCCACAGTTTGTTATCGCCTCCCGCGCGGATTCGCCATAAATCTCCCTCTCTTTTCTCCCCGAAGCAAACTGCTGGTGTAAGGTTTTAATGCCCGTTGACCCAAAAATACCCACTCTTTGTGACGAGGATGTGTCAGCCAGCAAAAATAGTTCAGGTTCTTTGCAGGGGACTCGCTAGCGTAGAAACGGGAGTGAGGGGAGGGGGAAGGGGGAGAGAGGAGGAGGAGGAGATGACGGAGGGTGAGAAAAGGGGAAAGTGGGGAAGAAGAGAGAAGAGGTAAGGGAGAAAAAGGGGGAGGGAGAAAGAGGATGGAGGATGAGGGAAGAAGATAAAGAGGTAAGGGAGAAGGAGGAGAGAGGGGGAGGGAGAGAGATGATGCAGGATGAGGGAAAGGGAGAGGGGAGGGAGGGAGAATTAAGGTATAAGAGAAAACGAAAAGAAGGAGATGGGATAAGCTAGAGGAAAGGGAAAGAGAGGGGGAGATAGAGGAAGGAAGAAGGAAAACAAGCATAGGGGTGGAAAAGCGTGCTAAACGTCACCCCTTAACGATGTCGATAGGGCTGTCACTCCCTGTTTTTTAGACTGGTTTATGGCGCTTAATGTTCCTCCATTGACAGCCGTCTAGACAGGCATGCATACGTTAGCATCTTCTAAACTCTTTGATCTTAAAGACTAAATTTTTTACTATCATTTTTTTTCGAGATATAGTTTGACTTCTGGACGACACTTGAGGTGGCATTTTAGGGAGACTGAATCATTTTGATGTTTTGTAAATACTGACCTCGTGTTATCTCGCATTGTGTTTCTTTGCGTGCAGCGGTTCAGAAGTGTTTTGTCTTTGTGAGGTTTCGTGCAATTTGTTTCGTTGAATAATTGATGTTGTGATAAAGAAAAATTGAATGTTTTCTTCTTCTTCTTTTCTTGCTTTCTTGTTTGCTTGCTTGTGAGTAATGATAGGTTAGTGTCTTGTTTGAATTATTATTGGAATTACTCACTCTTCTCATTTCTCTTGAGTCTGTCTCTGTTTGTATCTTTCTCTGTGTTTATCTCTCTCTTTCTCTCTATCTATCTATCTATCTATCTATGACGCACATACACCCTCTCGCTTTTTTACAACATGTATGGCACATGAAAAAAATTTCCCTGCTGAATACATTATGGCCGGGAAAGGTGATGATAAATCATATTAATTGACCTTTAGTCGCAGATGAGGATATTACATGTTGAATTGATCTGTCATTTCTTTTTCTGAGAAAAAAAAAAAAAATGTGTATGTATGTGTGTAGAGAGAGAGATGTGGGTATGCAAACACACACACACACACACACACACACACATATGTGTGTGTGTGTGTGTGTGTATGTATGTATGTATATATGTATGTATATATGTATGAATGTATGTACGTATGTATGTATGTATGTATGTATGTATGTATGTATGTATGTATGTATGTATGTATGTATGTATGTATGTATGTATGTATGTATGTATGTATGTATACATACATATACCCACATTATATATATATATATATATATATATATATATATATATATGCTTAAATACATATACCCACATTATGTATATATATATATATATATATATATATATATATATATATATATGCTTAAATACATATACCCACATTATATATATATATATATATATATATATATATATATATATATACATATATGTTTAAATACATATACCCACATTATATATATATATATATATATATATATATATATATATATATATACACGGATGTAAATATGTTATTATAATTCTTCATACTGATAAATATATGAGGCAAAGGTGTGGAAGGCATCGCGTTTTGAAACTTCATCCTGTTCGCTAAATTATCAAATAAAACGCCTCTCTCATTATGCAAAGTAAGAAAAGCAACGTTTACATCAAGCTATGAACAGAATAGCTCTTTTATATACGACACACGCCATCATTATCATTACAATACCTTATCATCTGTGACTCCCCGTGAAAAGATATTCGTTTCACTGCTGACACTTGACACATGTTTACTCTCCCTCCTGTACCCCCCCCCCCCCCTTTCCTTTCCTTCTTTCCTTCTGTTCTCTCTCTAACCCTTCCTTCTCCTTCTTGATCTTTCCTCCGTCCCTATCTCCCCTCCTCTTTCCATCCCTCTCCCTCTTTATCTCTCCGAACCTTCCTTTTCTTCCCTATTCCTCCTCTTACCCTCCCATTTTCCTCCTTATCCTTCCACTCTCCCTCCTCGCTCCTTATCCCTCTCCCCTCCTCCCCCATCTCCTCTTCCTCTTGCCTCTAAAGCCTCCAACGACGCCCTCCGTCTTTTCAAAACACTTCGTTCGGTCGTTATCTCATCACCATTGTTAGTGTAGTAATGAAGAACCCTCAACCAGCGCCGACGAAGGTAATTGAAAAATATTTACCTGTAGGTGTTACCGAGAGCTTGAGTTGCCAAGGCGGGATTTCAACCCGCTCTCGCTTTGAGCTCCGGCGGTCGTAGGAGCGATCTTCGCATTCACTCCTCACGTGAAAATCGACCGTAGCGGTGCGGTTTTCACGGTAATTTCCCGCTGTTGGGGTGATGCATGCAAATATTTTGACGAAGGGGCATCCTAAGCTCGGGTAGAGAGAGAGAGAGGGAGAGAAAAAAAAGGAACTTAGAAAAATAATAATTTACAAGATCGTTGTATTACCAGGAAGGAGAAAGAGAGACAATTTTAGTGGACGTTTTATTTCCCCTCGAGTGTGCAACCCGGCGAGAGAACGGTTGCGCAACCCGTATTTATAGACACCATTTTTTCTTACTTACGGGTGACGTTGTGGACATTATGGCAGCGGTGTTTTACGCTTAATTAAGAAAATATCTGAGGTTAACGAGTGGGACAACATGCTGATGGTCCTATAATTAAGGTGCAATCAAAGAGTCATTAAGCTAGAAAAGGCACAAATATAATTAATTGGTGAAACTAATAAGATATATGTCTTTCCTTTTCCTTTTGCTCTTTCTCTCCCCTCATCTCGCATTTTCTTTTCCCTGTGTCTTTCTCCCTTTTCCTTCCCTCTGTTTTCTCCTTTTCGCTTCTTCAATTCTCACCTCCCTTCCCTTTCCTTTCCTTTTCCCTTTCTCTCTCTTCCCTTTCCCTCTCCTTGCCCTTTCTTCTCCCTTTT